>NC_056748.1:879233704-879451204 GCF_019279795.1 Protopterus annectens | reverse complement strand
TAGCGAGCTTTATAGATAATATTGTACTGAATCAAAAACAAAGGCATGACCATTGAAACAATATTAAGTTAAGTATGAAAAAAGCTTTTTTTTTTAAATGAAGAAAAATGAGTTTCATAAGTTAACTCACTCTGTACATGAATGTACAAGGTTCTGGTGCTTAGTGTGCAGGTGAATAGGTCAAGTTCTGTTACTCACTGTATACATGAATTGAAGAGGTTCAGTTGCACATTTGTACATGTGAGTAGACCAAGTTCTGTTTCAATCACTACATACACGAAATATTGGGATCTGTGGCTCATTGTATGTATGAATGAGCCAGGTTCTGTTATATTCAATGTATGCACAAATACACCAGGTTGTGGTACTCGCTATACACATAAATGGATCAAGTTCTTATATTCACTGTACACATAAATGGATCAGGTTCTTTTACTCACTGTATATAAATAGATCAGGTCCTGTTACTTACTCTGTACATGACCGAACCATGTTCTAGTACTCACTGTATACATGCATGTATCATGTTCTAGTACTAGCTTATATACATGTGCCAGGTCTTTTACTCAATGTATGCATAAATGTACCATGTTCTAGTACTCAGCTGTACCCATGTGCCACTCTCTGTTACTTACTGTATACATGAATGTATAACGTTCTAGTACTCGCTGTACACATGTGCCAGGTTCTGTTGCTCACTGTATACATAACTGTACCATGTTTTAGTTTTTAGTTCTCACTGTGTACATGTGCCAGGTTCTGTTACTCAATGTATGTATAAATGTACCATTTTCTAGTACTCATTGTATACACATGCGAGGTTCTGTTACTCACAGTATACATGAATGTACCATGTTCTAGTACTTACTATATACGTTAATGGATCAGGCTGTGGTAATCTATGTATACATAAATTTATCAGGCTGTGGTTCTTAATACATACATGAAAGAACCAGTTTTTGTTACTTAGTGTATACATGAATGGAGCCCAGGTACTGTTAGTCACTGAATGCATGGATGTATCAGGTTCTGTTACTCACTGTGAACATAAACAGGTTCTGTTATTCACTGTTTGCATACGTGGACCAGGTTCTGGTACTCACTATATACATGAAAATATTGGGTTCCAGTAATCATTGTATTTACAAATTAATCAGGTTCTGTTACTCATTGTATGTACAAATGGGTCAGATTCTGCTACACACTATATGTATGAATGAGCAAGGTTCTGTTACTCACTGCATGCACAAATGAGCTAAGTTATGATACTCACTATATACATTAATAAACCAGGTCCTGTTACTCACTTTGAACATGGATGAACCAGGTTCTGTTATTCATTGTATGCAGTAGCGGACAAGGTTCTACTACTCATTATTTACATAAAAATATGTGGTTCAAGTACTTACTGTATATAAGAATATAACAGATTCTGTTTATTTGTTTTATTTATTTAACATTTGTTTACCTGGAAAGTCCGACTTGGAATGAAGCCAAATTTCAGCAGAGGCCCGGGGAGAAATGGTCCAGATGCATGACTTTGTGATGGGGGAGGAAACCGGAACACCCAGAGGAAACTCACACGAACGCAGTGAGGACATGCAGACTCCGCACAAGGGCACTCAAGCAGAAAATCAAACTGAAGAACCTCTTGCTGTGAGGTGATAATGCTACCGCTGCACCACTGCACCATCTCACTGGGTGCACAAATGGCCCAAGTTCTTGTAATCACTGTTTACCTGAATCAGTGATGTTCTGTTACTCACACTGAATACAAATGAACCTGATGCTCCTTTACTCAGTGCATGTATTAATGGACCAGGTTTTGATATTCACTCTGTATATGACTTGTCCAGGTTCTTTTACACACCATATACAAGAGTGTACCAAGTTCTGCTGATTACTGCATGCACAAAGTTTCCAAGTTCTATTACTCTTTGTGTAAATGAATGACCCAGGTTATTTTACTCACTGTATATTTGAATGCATGAAGTTCTGTTACTCATGGTGTACATGAGTGAGACGTTATGTTATTCACTGTATGCATGAATGAATATATAAATAGATCATGTTTTGTCCAGGTATTGTTACTCATTATATACAAGACTGTACCAATCTGTGGCACGCAGAATGCATGAATGGATCAGGACTTGGTACTCATTGTATGTATGAACAGATCATTTTCTGATACTCACTGTCTGCGTGAATGTAATAGATGTTGGCATTTACTGTATTCAAGAATATACTGGGTTCTGCTACTTACTGTATGAATGAATGAACCAGGTTCTTTTACTCACTGTTTGCACAAATGGACCAGGCTCTGGTATTCACTGTGTACTTGAATGTATCAGGTTCTGTTATTTATTGTATGCAGGAATGGTTGAGGTTCTGGTACTCACTGTATACATGAATGTATCAAGTACTGGTATTTGCTGTATGCATGAATGTTCTGGGTTCTAGTACTCACTGGATGTTTGAACGAACCAGGTTGTGGCACTTGCTATACATATGTATGGACTACATTCACAGTCAAGGTATGCATGAATGGACCAGCTTCTATTACAGACTGTATAAATATGTGGGTAAGGCTTTGGCATTTGCTGTATGCTTGATCATACAAGCTTGCACTGCTCACTGTTTGCATATTTCTGGTAGTCACTGTATACCAGATCCATTTTCTCACTGAATGCATGAAAGAACCAGGTTCTGCTACTCAAACTGTAAGGAGTAATCCAATTGTCAAATGGCCTTTTGGAGACATCTGATTATTTCTGTCCTTCTTTCATGAAAGATGTCTGTAATAAAGATCTGCTGAAGGTCTTGTGTGTCGAAAAGGTACTAATTAATTATGTTAGTAAAATACGATAATATAAAACTACCTTATTATTTTCTCAGAATGCATGCCATTTTATCACCTTGGATTTTCTTTTCAGTGTGCCGCTGGTAAGCTAAGAAGGTAGTGCAAGTTTGCTGGCCATATGTTCAACTGCCATGGTAACAAATTAGTTCTCAAACGGTCATAGGAGATTACTACGCTATCGACCCGGAGGTCATTTTAAGCCTAGCCATGTGATCCCAGCTTAATACCATGAAAATGTTAGACAATACCCAAGATTGCATGTGCCAGAGGGGGTCTATATCATGTGGTCAAAAGCTAATAATAGCAACCGACCACAACTTCGAAAACACTGGAACTTGTAGTTGCAATTGTGGGGGGCTGCACCCCCCACTAAATATATATACCAACTCTGAGATCAAACTACAGAAAAGGCAAATACCCCTATCTGCACTGTAGTGCGACCCCACAATAACAACTTCGAGTTCTGGTGTTTTGGAAGTTGTGGTCGTTCGCTATTATTAGCTTTCGACCACGTGATATAGAGCCATGCCAGAGGTCATCTTGAGCACTACAGGTGTATCAGCTAAATTCAAACAGGTAGGCTAAACCTATTGTTTGAAGAGCAGACCAGAAGATCCAGTAGTTCTGTGACCAAACATCACAAATCCCAAGACAAATCTCTGCAGTGGACTAGTCGTAACATAGTACATATGTTTTAATTTGCATGAAATTCTGCTTTCTAGAATGTTTAATTCACACCCAAATTAGCATAGGTGTAATATGTGTAAAGGTAAACAGCATAATGATGCGGAGAATGGCGATGCACAGTATAGGTATGCTGTGATGTTTCAGCAAAACATAAATAGAATAAAAATTTCTGTTTAATTCTAAAATATGACAACACAGCAGTAAGATGGTGAGCACATCACTTTCAAAAATAAATAATGCTTTTTGTCAGTTTCTGCATATCTGCAATAGAATTAATTAACTGCTGTTCTATCAGCGCAGTAGAGAAAGTCCACTTGTGTGCTTCACGAGGAGATATGTCATAACTGTACGCAAGGGAGCCCGCAGGATTTTTTGCAGGGGGGTGCAAACCCAGAGCCCCACCCACATAGCTCTCCCCGCCCCCTGCCAACACAGCCACGCCCAAGTCCACCCACCCCAAGCCCCGCCCACACAACCATTCCAGTGTCCCATTACTTGGCTATTTCTCCCCATTTCCCGTAGACACTGTTCAAATCTCTGTGTGCATACTGTTTTATGCTTTAGTTCTACAATGATTACAGGCAGTTGGATTTAGTTTACAACTTTTATTTCAAACATTATAGCCCAAACACTGATAGACATTTACTAAACCTAAACAAAGCAATAGTCTTACAATGAAAACAGACTTGGCATTAAAGCTTCTCTACTTTCGAAACTCACATTCAATGAAACAGCATTGAAACCCACATTCAAAGAAAATGCATCTGACCAGTGGCAGGTTATTTACCTTTGAACTGTTTTCAAGCAATAGGCTCCTTGCACACTGTTAGGGCCATGCAAAAGTTGTTTGATTTACCTGATTGTATTAATTATAATAAATAATATATAATTGAATTATATCCCTTGTATCATATAGCAACACTTGTTTGAGTGAGTTTTAAATTTATAGTTTTGAACATTTTTCCAGTAAGCAATGAAACAAAACATACAAACCAATAATGACAAACTGCCAAATTCAGAACATTTCAACCATAAAAGGCCACTCATTACAATCCACCAATATCAGTCAATACACACAGTCTCTGCCGAAGTAAAAGTAATCTGAATAATTCCACATTAAAGATATCTGAAACTAATGAAGAGGTTGTTGCTAGAAAACAACTGTATATTTCAGTGTTTCATCTACAAATCCAGTGCCTGCTGCCGTCAAAGAATAAATTGCCTATGTTAAATTAAAAAAATGGTAAGCGGGTATATTGCAATAGAAAATGGATGGCAAGCTGAAAAACAGGTTCATAGTTATTAGGCATCTCATCCAAAGGAGGACATCCTCAGGACTGCAGCATACAAATGTACATGCTGTAGGAATAGAACCTCAAGCGTCTACATTAAGATGTAAGTATTCTACTTGTGGTGCTACTAACATAGCTTTAAAACTTTATACCACAATAGAGATACCATTTGCTAAACAAAACAGTTGCACATTGTAAATAGACTTGGCATGAGCAGCAGTAAACTTCACTTCCCTTAAAACTCACAGTTCCTTGAAAATGCACTTGAAAATAAATTCCACCTGCTAACTCTAACTTGGGCATTTCACTTTCTCTCTCTGTCACAAACATACCACACCCCTCAAGTCCTCAACCTTAGTGCAAGAAATCTGGACAAAGCCTAAAATAAATAGGGACAGATTATATAAATATGGCTCTCATAAACTTAGAAAATTGCAAGAGTAACAGGATTTGTGTTAGTATGCATTTTTCTAAATGATATGACATCTAAAACTGAAATGTCTCTCATTATTTAGCAACTTCAATCCTTTTTAGGAGGAATATGGGGCAAAAATCTGGACATTCTGCAAAAACCTGGACAGCTGAGGGGTATGCCACCTCCCTCTTACACACACACACACACACACACACACACCAAATAATTCTGGTCAGACTTGAATTAGTTTCTGGGAGGGTTGCACTGAACGGCACCGTGCTTGATCTGAAGTGGGTGAAATCCTGGTAGCCAGTGATAATAACTGTGATCTGCAGCTCAGCAATGTGGAGCATTAAAGCATTTTTAGCAGAGCATTGTTTCATCACTACCTATTGTGTTTACACATAAGCTGTAGTTATTTCAAACATTTGCCTTTTTTGATTACTACAGAGAACATTTACCCACCAGAGCTATTGTGTTTTGACTTCAGTGTGGAGCTTAACTAGTTGTTGCAGGGCTTGGCTTTTAAGTAAGGTAGCAATGCTTATTTACCATATACCATTAAAGCCACCCAACTACAAGTGTACTAACACACAGACACTGCTATAAGACACTGGTCTCCAATAAAATGTAATGAGCTTCTGAAAATACTGTAATCCTGTCCTTTTATTACAAATAATGTCATATGCATTTCAATACCCAAGGCTTATACATTATCTAGTTATGTAAATATTCTCTGCATGGCAACAATGAAAAGGCTTTCAATGCTGGTAATTCTTTAGCAGTATGCTTACTAAAGCTTACTTGCATCTTACAATCTCCGACAAGCTTACCTGATGTTCATTAAACCATGGCTACTTAAACAGAGCAACAGGGCACTGTGACAGCATGCAGTTCCTGAATAATAAGAAGCATAAATCAACAGTATAAAAATCTGATAGAAAACCAGAACATTCTGCAAAATCAAGGACAGATGAAAAGCCACGGTCGTATTTGTGATCTACCTTGGATGGGGGAATACTCTGCACACTTACACTGCATAACTGCTCCTTGCCTTCCTTGGACACATCCAGAGCCACTACCATGGGGGGTGGGGTGCAATAAGTATGTCATAATTTGAAATGTCTCTGGCTGACAGTGATGGCTCTGACACTCATACCTCAACTTCAGAGCAAGAAATCTGGGCAAAGCCATACATAGAACTAGAAGTGGGACACAGGCCCAAAAATAAGGCCAATTTTTAAATATTGCTCTTATTAACTTAGATAATAGAACAGTAGTAGATCTTGCATTAGTACGAATTTTCTTAAGGGTATAAAATCTGAAACTCAAATGTCTGCCATTATTTTCTAACTTCAGTCTTTAATGACTTGCCACTAATTTGCTAGAAAACCACAATTTTATGAAAAGTGGACCAAAACGTGATGCAAAAATATAAAGTTGCCACACAATACAGCTGGGAACCTGTCAAAAAAAGGGACACCTTTTTAATATTAACATTGTTAACTTGAGCAGCTAACAAAATAAGAGCATCTACATGCAGCTAACAAAATAAGAGCATCTACATGCATTTCTGAAATAAAAGTAATCTATAACTCTGATCATTACAGTTATATACAATTGTAAACCCTCCACATTTTCTTCCAAAATTGCCATTTTGGAGGAGGGATTATTAGGGGAGAGCAACATTTTGAGCTAAAATTGAGGACAATTGAGAGGTTTGGATATTCCTAATCTACAAAGTGATTTGCACATACCTCTCAACCTCTTAATGCAGGAAATCTGGACAAGGCCAAATATATTGGGGGAACATACAAACTACTAAAAATTGCTCTTGTATAAACTTAAGACAGTCTTGCATTAGCATGCATTTTTCTGAAGGTTATGACGTCTGAAACTCAATGTCTGTCATTTAGAGACTTCATTCCTAAATGATTTGTTAGAAAACCACAAATTTTATGAGGAACAAACCAAAAATAAGAAGCAAATATCTATTCATTCTGCAAAGATATGGACAACTGAGAGGTATAGTTCAACTGGGGCTGTCTGAGTTTGCTACCCCCCCCTCACAAAATCATGGTCGAATGGAGCCACCCCCCTGCAGCCATTCCAATGTCCCATTCCTTGGTTATTTTGCCCCATTTACCATAAACACTGTAATGTGCATAATGCTTTACTTCTGCAATGATTTAGATTTCATTTGAAAGTTTTATTTTGCATTTTACAGCACAAACCCTAATACATATCTGTTAAACAAAGCAATGCAGTCTCACAATGAAAATAGACTCAACATTAAAACTTCTCTGCCCTTGAAACTCATATGCATTGAAACAGCATTGAAACCCACATTCAAAGAAAATACATTTTGCCAGTGGCAGATAAATATTAACTCTGGGCTGTCTTCAAAATCATAGGCCCCTTGAACATAACATACACATGCTCTTTGATACACTTTCCTGACTGTATTACATTATATTCCTTGTACAATATAGTACAGTTGTTAGAGGGCATTTTAAATGTATTGTTTTGAACATTTTTCCAGTAAACAATGAAACAATGCATACACCAATGACAAAACTGCCCAGTTCAGAACATTTCCATCATAAAAAGTCTACTCAACCTTCTATAGTCCACCAGTATCAGTAAAAAATATGCACAATCTCTGAAGTAGTAAAATCCACATTAAATAAATTTGTAACTAATAAAGAGGTTGCTGCTAGCAAACAACTTTATATGTCATTGTTTAATCTACAAATAAAGTGCCTGTTACCCTTGAATAATAAATTGCCTTTGTTGCATGCAATAAAAAAATGATAAGCTAGTAATACCATAATAGGGAATGGATAGCAAACTGATAACAGGTTCATAGTTACTAGGTATCTTTGCCAAAAAGGACTGCAGCATCCACCCCTTTTATAACACAGTACAGTATCAGCAATGCATCTATCTACTGTGGGAGTAGAACCCACAACCTTGAGCATCAAAAGCAAGTACACTATCTGTTGTGCTATTAACAATGCAAGCAGACTAAGCATAAGCAGCACTAAACTTTTGTTCCCCTGCAGCTCTCAGCTCCTTGTAAAATCTACTTGACACTCAGCTGTATCTCTGAACTTTGCAGAACAAGAAATCTGGAAAAAGCCAAAATTTATTGGAGGGGGGACAAAAGGCCAAAAACCAGGGACACATTTTAAACATTGCTTGTATAATGTTGGAAAGTTGCTAGAATAAAATGCTGCGTTACCACCATACATTTCACTGCCACGTCTTGAACCCAGGGGACCCTGTGCAAAACAGAGCAACATACCACTATGCCAAATAAGCTGTTTTGTGAAAGAGGAAGACGGAAACTTAAATGGCTACCATCTAGTGAATTCAGTTCTCTCCATAGCACAGCTGCAACCTCTTAGCACAAAACACCTGAACAAAGCCAATAATGGGTGAATACAGCCCCCAGACATTCAGTGAATTCAGTTTTCACCATAGCTCTCATCAACCTCTTAGCAAAAAACAACCGGACAAAGCTAGTAATGAGGGAATATAGCCCCCTGCCCCCAAACATATTCAGTTCTTACCATAGCTCTCAACCTTAGCACAAAACCTGGATGAAGCCAATAATGGGGGAATACAGTCCCAAAAATAGGGACAAATTTCAAATAACCATCTTATACACTTAGAAAATTGCTAGAATAAAAGCTTTTGTGTTACCATGCACTTTCTGAAGAATATGAAGTCTGATATTCAAATGCGTGTCATTTTTAACATGTGTTAACCAGGAACGTCTGACTTGGAACAAAAGCTAACTTTTAGTAGGTAAGGCACCCCAGCCAAGAATCAAACCAAAGAACATGTAGCTGTCAGGCAACACTGCTACCACTGCATCAATGCACTACTGGCTTTGCAAGGGCACAAAATACAGAAACCACAGATTTTATGAAGAACAGAAGCAACCAAGGTCAACAGTCTTTTCATATGGTAATCCATTAGCAGGAATTAAACATTAAAATGCCACCATTTAATGTCAAAGGCAATTAAAAGACTGCCAACTTACATATTCTTTTTCAGATATCTGTGGATGAACATGAAGACATTGTGTACCATCTCATTAGGAGTTGGTCTACTCCTAATGAGGAAGGTTTTAGTTTGTTGAGTAGTTTGTATATATAGCTTGTTTAAACTGATTTACTAGAGATCCCAACTTTCATCCCAAAGGGAAAACAAAGCATTAAAATAAACCCTACAAAACATTAGCTGTAATCATTTTTGTAGGTGGTCTTCACTCCTAATGTAGAGGGTTTTACCCTCACACACTTACTTACATATATTAAATCTGAGATCACACAATTGAGAAAAAAGGAACTTTTTTTTAAATCATACTGTCTTTTCCCTATGTTTGGCAAACAATTGATAATGCATTTTTAGTCATTTCTCTTTGACAAACAGTACAGAACAACATAAGCAAGAATGTTATGTACTGCAAAAAAGTCAGCTCTATGGGGTAATGGTTATAAAGACCCGACTATGTTACAGGTAACCTGAGAGACATTAGAGACATTAGTGTCTCAGGTGCCTGGAGGAGATGCCCAGGGAGAGTGGGAGTAAGTGCCACTGTCATCATGCCTGTACTGGGGGAAGGTGATTGTGGCTTGCCACTTGGGTGACACTTTGCAAGAGCGCTAGTTGTTCAACCAATGGAGTTTCAAGTTGGCCAAGTTCACACTATCATAGTGCATTTGCAGTAAGTAGCTGAAAGGGAAACTAGCAAGCAGCGGCACCTTTCCTTTTTGGAGGCAGTGATTTTAGGCTTAGAGGAGATACAAAGGCATGAGGTACTGCTCCCATAGGGAGAATGTCGACTGCCTCCCAGGACCAGCAAGCCGGCCTGCTCCCTACTGCCTAGTTCTTGCTGGGAAATGGAAGACTGACATGAATTTATGGGCAGGAATGAATATGACATAAGGCTTTGAACTAGTCCAGAATTACCTGGCTTCTGCTCTATGTATGGGTCAGTTGGGCAAGGAATCAGTAACCATCGGGAAAGGTCTTGAGGGGGGGGGGCACAAAAAAAATAAAAAAATTGATTGCACAGCACATAAGCAACTTGCACAGCACATGAACAGTTTATGTAATTTTGTTTTGGTCAGTAAATAACCATACTTATATCTCCAAAACAAGTAAACTGTTTTTACATTTGTGGTAAAACATTGCATGAAAGATATTCAGATCGTGTTTAATGTGTGCTGTCAGTTATAAAGAAGAGGGCAGAGGTTTCTTAAAATTTTGTGTGACAGCTCGTAATTATCAGCAGTGCTTTTTTATTTATAAACTGGTAGAACTGGTTTTAAATAAACTAAAGTACTGCTTTAGTTTTTTTATAACTAATCTTTTAAATACTAAAACACACACACATCTCTTAAATACTAAAACACACACACATGACACATCTCTTAAATACTAAAACACACACACATCTGTTAAATACTAAAACACACACGCACACACCTACCTCTCCCTTCTACATTCATCTGGCACGTCCACAGTCTAAACGTCCTCTGCAATTCAAATCCCCGGTAGGCACACAAAAGACGTAAACCAATGATCGCGCAGACACAGAAGACGAAAACAGGTCGCAAAGACCTGTTGTGTCTGTGCAACTGGAAAGGATGCAAAGGGCATTCTTAAAGGGGAACGCTGTTTAAAAAAAGCGAAAAAGTTTTTTTTTAATTAAAATAAAATTAAATTCTCAGCCAGCCGGTTCCAGGGGGGTGCAAGTGCAGCCCCTTGCACCTGCCTGCGGGCGCCCTTGACTGTACGCCCCTTTCTGCATAATTGTTCTCACTCAGAGGTTACACAATTGGAATTTTGGGCTTAACTGAGAGTCTTTAAGTGAGTACATGTGATTTGTTTCATTTTGCTTTAAAGACTAAGATTGGCCGTGTTTTACATGATTCACTTTTTTCACGGTACAACAATCCAAAATTAGTATATTTAGATTAATAATGGTATGGTGGGGTACAGACAGTTTAAAGTCCCTTTCCAAAAATGCTTTCACAATAAAGCAGTTAACTGGTCATTGCTGCTTCTCTGTATTTTTTGATAGTTTTGAATCTCAGTCACTCATGTATCGAAATTAGATGATTGATATACTACAAACATTCACAGTTTTCGCAAACGTGTGACTTCACACTGATATCAATTAAGCAGGGAGAAAATTTGTAAGGGTTCAGCTCTGCCCTGTGAAATAGACTTAATCCTTCTAAAATTCTTACTTTTCTATTATAACTTTACTTTTATTGCATTAATTGCAGTCCTCTGAATGTTTATTGCTCAGTATTGTGTATTTTTGATCTTCTGACAATTCAGTCTTTTAAGTTTGGACTTTGATTTTTAATTATATCACATTCAGTCATTTCACGTCTGCATACATATACAGTAAACCTTTATTTAATTGCCATTAGGACTTTAATACGCTGAAAAAAAACATCTGTAATATTCTGTACATTTTACAGTGGTAATTTATTTAGTGCTGTTGTAATGTATTTGCATATTATGCAGGTACCTTATGTCCACTTTGAGGCTTGGGCTACCTTTTAAAGAAATAGTGTAAGACGGTCTTTCTGCTTTACACAGTGCTACTAATGGTCAAAGCATAGTATTCGTCTTCAGCAGGAGTTCAGCCATTGGTCATGAGGTTTTGATTGCCCCCCCCCCCCAGCATACAACCCACCTCTAAGGTACAGAGATGGTGACGTATACTACATCTTTTACTGTCTCTATAGACTGCAGATGCAGCACAGTATTTTTGCCATTCTGTCAAGCAGTTGCCATAGACCATATTGCTAGAATATATCATAGCCATGCATCTGTAGGGGCATTCTCAGCAGTAGGCTCTGGGGGAAACACTTGTTACAGACAAACAGTAACAGATTTCAAGAACTCATAGCTGCCATAGAACTTGAACTGGAATGAAGGGCTTTTGGCGGGGGGGTAACAACAGGAAGTAAAGGGTTCATCCTGACTCGAAGATGTCTGCCTGTGTTAGAAGCACATCACATGTATTTGCTTTAAAGGACTACAGGTGTTCAGAAAACCAAGTTCAAGTTTGCAGCGCCATGTTTTTCTGGCATTTGGGATTGTTTTCAAAGGTGAAGCAGATGACAACAGGTTTCACAGTTCATGCTGTATTGCTGTTTGCATCTTTGTACATCAGACATAAAAAAATGATTAATAATGTTAGCCACAATAACCTCGATGAATCCTTTCATTTGTAAAGATGGTTACATTTCTAACTCTTGCAACAGGTCTGAAATGCTAGTCACATACCTTAACTTCTTGTATCTTATTTTAGAGAAATAAAACAGTTAATTGTGCATTCATGAAATTACACAAATTATATGACTGCACAGACGTGAATAAGTGCTGTGAAATGCCTGAAGTATAACTGAACTCTTATTTTCAGTAAAGCCAGTAAAGTACAGTATTTTGAAAGTCTTTGCAGGAGCATTTACTTGCAAAGCATGCTGAAGTGACTGAAGTACATGACCGAGCACTGCTGACAGTTTTTTCAGCTTGCTGTACCTAATGCCTTCATCAGATTTAACATGCTCTGCTATGTTTTTCTTCACAGCTCTATAACACTCTGAGGAGGGAAGACACAGAAGAAGGGTCTGATGATCTGCTGCATCCTTCAAAAAAGCTTCTCGCCTCAGCAGTTACCTGCAGAAAAGAGGATGTTGGCTGTGCTATAAAACCTTGTGCATACAGGTCTGCTCCTAAATACTGCACAACGTTACACAGGACAATTATCTCCGACTATATCACTGGAGCTCTGCTCGATGCCACTGTATCTCTGGGGGCACGGAGTGGGTTAACAAACCTCCAAGGAGGCTCAGTTGGGAGAACAATGCTGAAAGGTAGGGACCCAACCTATTTGTCAGGAAGCAATGTTTTTTTCTTTATAAGCATGAAAGTGAAAAAGGTTTTAAGTTGTTTTCTTCTGATATAGCTTTGGCATAAGTAGAGATTTGTGTCCTAAATGTTGTCTTAGTCATGAATATTTGCACCCAAAGATAATATTACTACAGCTTGGCTTGCTTCAGAGGTAACCAGGTAGAAAACAATGTTTTAGCTTTTTAATACAAAATCATTTTATAGCACCTAGCAAAAAATATATAATAATTTTACTGGGAAGAAAATTATGTGGCTATAATAACAATAATTCTACCTTAAATTGCAGAATTGTTAAAGTATATTTCCAAGATTATTCTCCGTTATCTGTCATAACAGAAAAAAATAATTTGTCATTACTGCATTTTGTTTTAATGATACTCCTGTATTTGCAGTTCTGATGGTAACTTTTTAGACTAGAAAATCTTTTGTTTATTTGTATAAATCACTATATTATCTTGCATGCTGCATAGTGTTTTTCTAAGTCGGTAATGAGTATGGAACAGATCACCTATTGACTTTCCTGAGTTAAATTAGACTGTTGAAGAAACTGTAGTAATTACAGAGGAAATTGAATTTACTGCAACCAAGGAACCACAGTGACAAGCACAATCTTCAATGTTTACCTTCTCATATTGATTTTTGCTCATCATTTGAAAATGAATCATCCGGCTGGCTTGTAAAAAAACAGAGTCCTTGTAAATTAGCTTTATCCCTACTCCTTTCTAAGCACACTAAGCAAACATGTGACATGTTACCAAGAGGTCAGCCAAAACGTCCATTACCCAGGTCCTGTGAAAAATCCATACTTTCTTTTAAATTGCAAACACATTTTCATAATGTTAAATGGGTAAAGTTGCGATGCTGCAAACGACAAGGATAAGAGTTATGCAATGTTTAGTTTCATTTTAGTTATAGTTTTTGTGCACTTATTCACCTGTTGAATGATTTCTAGTTCCTGATTTATGTTCGAAGCAATGGACTGTGTGTGTGCACATATAATTATTTGCACTGTTTCGCCAGTGTAAATCTCTGGCAGGTTACAGGTCTTGCTGCTTAAACATTGTTTGTTTTACAAGTTGGCACCCAAGTGCCTGCTCCTCATCACTATGTAACGTCACTACCCAGTGAACTGTCATGGATGTTGATGGAAAAGTAATCAACATCATCATCATCATCATCATAAACTGGCCAACAAGAATTTCAAAAACTGATTAAACCCTAGCATAATACTGCATGATATTGCAATGCCTAAAAGTAGTAAGATGGATGTGTCTCTTATCTTTATACTTCAGTCCCACTTTAAAACTGGAATAATAATCTATAGTTTATGCTTTTTCGTGACATATTATTACACTTTGTGTGTGTGATGCATTCAGCTTCTTCTCATACCTTACAGCACACATGTGCAACATTAGCTCTGTTGTTCCTTAGCAGTGAAGTAATTGGAGGGAGTGCTGTAGTTATGCTGCTCCATAACATATTTACATATTTTCAGTTGTTCTATTCTGAACAGTAGCACACATGAGGGAAGCATGTCAAGATAATAAATGCTAATTAACACATAATATCAAGTTTCTTGTTTAAGCTATTTTTTTTATTATTCTTAAATAATAATAATAACACAATGTATCAGATAACCAGGAATCAAAAAAAGCAAAAAAAAAAAAACTACCACTCAAAAGAAGTATACAGATTAATGTTTTTTGCTGGCAATATTGAAGTTTACAAAAATTTAAAGAAAGTATATACACACACACACACACACACACACACACACACACACACACACACACACGTACGTTATTATTTCAAAGGAATTATAAGACTTGTATCATTCATTTTATTTTGCTTATTTTATTGTCAGATTCAATGCAAGTTATGTGCAGTGACATAGATTAAAAGCAGTGCTTTGAGGACCAAAATGTGGATAGCTACTAGTTAGTTATACTGTGTCACTACAGAAACAAACTTGTGTATGTTCAACTCACAAAGATTTATGCAAAAACTTATTCTGTGGAGAGGAGTTTCACCTTACCTGCTAATATGTGCACTTTTTTACATCAGCAAGACAACTGAGGGTGTGTAGCTGTGGGTGTTGAAACGCACCAAGAACTACAGAAAGTAGTATTTGTGCCAAAGGTCATGCAGTCTGGGTCATTGTCCTTTCTAAAGAAATGTGAAATTTAAACAGGTAAAAATGGTAGAAGCTTCATGATCTGTGATGAGACAAATGAAATTAAAGGCACTGAAAATGTTCCACTTACTAAATAAAATCTGAGTTATCTTATACGGATAAGTTTGGGATAAGGCTAACTGTACTCCCAGATGGAATTTTCCTATAAATGCCGGTAGAAGCAAATGAAAAGAAAATCAATTGTAGCACTCCCATTAGCAAACCCACCCCTTGTACACATTCATACTCTAATGGAAAGACCAGAGCTAGACTTACTGCAAATGTATTCTGTCTGTTTAACACCTGTATCAGCATCATGTGAAATCACACTAAAATATGTTCTGCAGTAACACAAATTCAGTAGAACCATTCTGGACAGAAAATATGTTTAAGGATAATCATCGATGAGGGCTTCAGATATTCAAACCATATCGTTTCCAGAATGCAAAGACATGTGATGAAGCTTTGTTAATGAGGTAACATTTTGCTGGGAATCATCTTGATAAACACACTAAATGTACTCGACTACTGTATTAGCTTCTTGGGTGAGATGGGTAGGTTAGAGTGAAGCATGGATTACAAAAGAAATGAAAATACGGCAGTCTAACCTGTTTGTAAAGCTATGAGCATGAACCCTCCAGTCCAGGACAGTGAGGCATAGCCTGTTCATTTCTTTCTGGGGGGGGGGGGGTGGGGGGTGAGCGGGTGACATGCACAGAAGTTTGGGCACCATGTAGATTCCTTGGTTATAGACTAGAGTTCACTAGAAGCACTTTGTTCTCAAGTAGGGCAGAGATGCTAAGGTGGCATGATGTACAAAAGTGGACCATATACCACTTTTATACATCTATTGCATACCACCTCCTTAGGATGCAGAAGGCATGCACATATTTTACACGTGGTCCGTGGCATTTTTAAGTGTGGTTTTTGATACTTCTCAGTTAGTACTGTCAGTTAGCCATGGGTAGTGTTTAAATCTTGACCTTATGTATATATATATATTTTTTTTTTTCTGGTGTAAAGCAATCCTTGGAATTGAAGTATAAGTAAGAGAGGATATCCATGAGACTGGAGCATGAATAAGGCAGGAACCAGATATGGTAAAGAAATTTACAAGAGTTAATGGGTATGTGAGGTTTGCTTTTTAAAGCAGCAGTCAAAAATGAAAAAAAAATGAAAGGTCTGAAAGGCAGTTTGGTAGAACTAGTACAGAAAGATATTAGTGGTAAGTGCTATCAGAAAGCAAATGAAGAACGGCTTTCTAAAGATAACAGATCAGGGTTTTGGGTGAATTGACAAAGCTGAAGAAGGTTATTAGGCAGAAGTTCTACATTGGTTTTATCTTCTAGTGAGGTTTTAACAATGGCCCAGTAAAAATCAGTGTCAGGGAGAAAAGTGAAAGT
This sequence comes from Protopterus annectens, assembly GCF_019279795.1. Classification (NCBI taxonomy): domain Eukaryota; kingdom Metazoa; phylum Chordata; order Ceratodontiformes; family Protopteridae; genus Protopterus; species Protopterus annectens. The sequence goes on along the minus strand of NC_056748.1, from coordinate 879,434,424 downwards.
CACAGTGGTGGTTGCTTTGAGGTGTCTGTTATCAGTAAGAGAGGACCAGCACCACGCCTGACTCCTATATAGTTATTTCTTTGGTAAAAGAAATTGTCCTCTAAGCCGGGAGGAAGGAGGGCTTCATCTCTGAGCTTCATTTTTACTGCAGAGAAAATATCAGGTCTCCAAAGGTAACATAGTCTGCAAGAAATTCAGTTTTAATCTGAATGCAGTGGGCAACTTATAGGAAGGGATGATCAAAGGGACTGGTAAGGTAGTGAAGGTGTGGGTGGCTGAAGAAGGCTAAAGAATAAGTTCAGGATCTCTAGACTTAGAAAGCAGGGGATGAAAATGTACAGTTTTTGAAATTAAACAGTTGAGAATTTGCATTAAGATAAGAATTTTTCTAGTGAGGAGAATTGAAGAGTATTTATTTTCATGGAGAAGTAGAAATGATTTTATAATATTTAAAGAGTGTTTATATGGAAGGAGTGGGATGTGGAGCAAAGGGAAGTAAATGGAATGGAGGAGTAGCTGGTGATGGCCATGGTTATGAAGGAGAGTGATATGTCTCCAGATTTAAAGGGGGTATAAATATGGGGTTAATTTCCAGGGGCTGAGTGAAATGTGAAGGGATGAGAATAAGAGAAGCAGTCAGAGGAATGTTAACGTGTGGGATGGTGTAAAGAGTTTGGGAGACAAGGCTGTTGGAAGTGAAACGATGGGGAGTAGGGCAGGGGGAAAAGATAAAGGTTTTGTGAGAAGGATAAATGAGGATACAGAAGATCAGGGGCTGTAGATTAGATGTTACAGTGGGTAAGAAGGTGACTGTGCTGATAAAGAGGAGTGTTGCCCTTCTGCTGAGACCAATTAAAGCTCTTACCTTGGCTTACAAAAAAAGGATAACAGATGGAAAGAAACTGTCAGTGAATATTTAATGAGGCAAAATGACCTAGTACTGAATTTCCTGCCACCCAAATAAGACAACCAGACCAACCAAGTATCTACTACCTTCAATTTAGAATTATTATGAACTAGGTATGTAAATGGAAAACAGTAATTAATTTATAAAGCTGGCATTCAGGGAGGTATTTGCAATAATGCAAAATGCTTGCAATATGTAAATGTACAATCTAGGGGCATGACAGGGGTGTTAGCTTGCCTGCATTGTTCACAAAAGAGGAGTGGAAGAAGAATGTTTGAGTGTTTGAATAAAGCAATAGCTGTATTAGAACTGAAGGCTAAAGCAGGCAAAGAAAGAAAAATGTTAAGCAGGATTACTGTGGTAAATGTGAGAATATTTCTTAAATATTATGTGACACAGCATAAGCAACTTAAATGCTACAGAATTAATATGAAATAAGCTTTTATTTTAGAAAAAAAGGTTATGTTCAGTCCTTTGCCCTGGCTGTCAGTATAGTTTGCCTTACAAAGTCTTACTTTTCCAAAAAAATAGGGTACTCCTTTGGATGTTTAAAAAGGTGGCACCCCTAATGTGCTCACATTTTGGCATACCTCTGAGTTTCAGTAGATTTTTTATCTGTATGCTATTTATATGTTTTGATGCTCACATTGTGCTGCTGGGTAAAGCCCAGGGTAAAAAGTTCCTCAGGTAAACAAGTTACAGTGTGTGAGGTGAAAACCATAAAAAAGAATAATAAATATGCTTTCCTTATAAGTAGTGTATTTAGAAAGAGCTTTTCACTGGAGAAAAGAAACTTTTCATAAAATACGTCATCACCAGCCTACAGTTTTAACAGAATTAACTCATTCTGTCCAGTAAAGTTGTTTTGAGTATGCACCTTTAACTCTCAGTGAGCATGGCTTGAGTCTTTGAAAAATAACGTTATCACCTTACAGTGCAAATAAATATTAATATCTGTTAGCGTTCTCACCTCACAGCAAGAGGTTCTCCCGTTCGATTCTCGGCTGGAGCGCCTTCTGTGTGGAGTCTGCAGGATCTCCCCGCAGTCGAGTAACGTTAAAGATATGCAGGCAGGTAGGTGCGAGTGTGAATTGGTGTGCCTTTTTTGGAGGTTGGGCATCGGGCTGGCAACACGGCACCGTAAAAATCTACTGCCAATCAAGAGTGGACCGGAGTTCCGCTGTGGTGACCCCTAACCGGGAAAAGCCAAAAGTCATCTCTGGAACCGTGTTACTAGAAAACTGTAAATGGCAAACCATGCAGGATAAATTAGCCTTTACATTGATGGCATTCATTCAGTCTGATGTTTTAAACTGGATTTTATAAGACAAAATAAAGGCAGTGAATATTAATTTTGTTGTTGCCTTTCGGCTTTTCCCAGTTAGGGGTCGCCACAGCGGAACTCCGGTCCGCTAATGATTGGTAGTAGATTTTCACAAATGCCGAGGTGCCAGCTTGATGTTCAGCCTTCAACGAAGGCACATGTAATGTTGTATAAACCGGTTATGATATCTCAGTTACTGTTCAAGCAAGAGACATACTGCTAGAAGGATTTTCTTCTGTGAGCTTTCATATGAGGCTATGCAGTTCTGTGTGTGTTATCTGAATGTTGGGGTATTTAGAAAAATATGAAAGTCATTACACTACAATTTATTTATTGTATTTATGTACTTATGTATTTATTGACACTTGTTAACCGGGTAGTGTCCATCTGGGCCAGGAGCCCGTTTTCAGCAGAGACCCGGGGAGAAAAGCTCCACAAACTAATGATAAAAGTTAATAATACAAAAACTCCAGTAAGTAATCATAAGTAATACAGTACAAACAGTAAATTTAACAGTGTTTGTAACAATTTCAGTATGAAGTTAACAATGGTAGGCTATGAAATGTAACAAAATATTATGTAATGATGTGCAGTTAACAGAGAAAGTTGAAAGGTCAGGACATGAAAAACAAATTTAACAAAGAATCACATTGCTGATTACAGAACTATTAACCATTTCAGTACTTGAAAGGTCTACATGTGCTTGTGCCCAAGAAAAAGAACTCCAGTGGGGAGTCAGGAGGAAAAAGAGCTGGGTAGGGAGGTAGTAAGAGGGCTGGGGATTAACCGGGAGTAGTACAGGGGCAGATCCCGGTGGTTTTGAGATATTCTTTTATTTGTGTTTTAAAGGTAGAATAGTTGAAGCATACTTGTATGTGTTTGGGAAGGGCATTCCAGGCCTTGGCAATTTTGTTTGAAAAGAGGGAATTACCATGGTAGTTCTTTGACTGGGTTATTTTTAGCTGTAGTCTGCCTGAAGACCTAAGAGATCTGGTATTGAAATGAGTTTGGACCAGGGAGGAAAGGGCATGGCAGTGACTTGGGTTGTGAATGATTCTGTGGGTGAAGGTAAGTTGGTTTAATGTTATCAGGCTGGGGAGTTCTAGCCAGTCTAGTTGTTGGAGAACAGTACAATGATGAGTTTTATGGGGCTGGTTGCAGGCAATTTTGCTATTTTATTATAACAGGAATCTAGGTTGTTTAGTCGGCCTTGCGCAAGTTTGGAAAAATGTAAGAGCAGTAGACAAGGATGGTTAAAAGTTGAGATCTAGCTGTGGCTAGTCTGGCTTGTGTTAGGAAAGGTCTAGCCCTGTAAAGAGAGCCGAGTTTGGCATGGACTTTTTTCATTGTTTGGGAACTATGAAAATCAAATTTCAGCCTGCCATCTATAGTTACACCAAGGAGTTTGGTGTGATTTGTAGGCGCAATATTAGTACCATTTGTGGATTGAATATAGGGTGGAGGAGAGTGGGGCCTGGTAGGTTTGCTTGTGAAGTACATTAGCTTTGTCTTATTCGGGTTTAGGATGAGTTGTGGTTAGATAGATAAGACTCAATTTTTTGGAATGCTTTTTGAGTCCTATGTTGAAGTTCAGGGTGGCTGAGGGCAGAGCAGATAAGAGTTGCATCGTCTGTGTATTGTATAGTTGTTGACAGGAGGGTAGCAGTATTTAGATTATTGGTAAATATGATAAACAGGAGGGGTCCAAGTATGGACCCTTGGTGTACACCAATAGAGACTGACAACAGAGGAGAGAGAGTGTTCTCCTATTTGGTGGCCTATTAGATAGGTAGCTGAGAAACCATGTAAGTGCGAATGAGCTGAGATTCTGAGTGGCAAGTTTTGTTAACTAGGAGTTGATGAGAGAAGGTGTCAAATGCTTTTGACATGTCAAGGAAAATCGCTGAGACACTGTTCTTAAGGTGATGAATAGTGTCAGTAAAGGATATTAAAGTTGTGTTAGTACTATGTTTAGGTCTAAAACCGTGCTGGGTGTGGGGATAGTAGATTATTGGAGGAAAGGTGAGTTAGGAGTTGTTGGCGAATGCATTTTTCAAGTATTTTGGCTATGGGAGAGAAGAGGGCAATGGGTCGGTAGTTGGAAATATCAGTAGAGGGGCCTCCCCTGTGGAGGGGAATGATGTGAGAGATCTTCCAGAGGTGAGGTACATATTGCTCAGAGATAGAGCGATTCATTAAGATAGAACCAATAACAAATAAACAGTATACAAATAACATTCAATATCTCTTTAGCTGCATTGGACAGAGATCAAATATCAATACAATTTCGTTTGCCATCATGTATGCTTTAAAATCAAATCTTCTGATACCTTGTATGTAGCATGGCTTTGAAATTATTAATGCAAATATGAACAAGCAATATTTGATGCCTAAAGGTGTCAGTAGGGGTTAACTACAGAAATGCCTACAGGCACAGTCGGACATTTGTGACCACTCTGAGAAGTTGTCAGAATGATTATATATCATAAAATTAATGTATATGCAGAATAATTGCCATGATTGAATTATACTATCACTGTGGTGTATAAATTATAATGGAAAAATATGATGCAAGTATACCCAGTTTTGATTTAAGAGTTTTAAACCGTTATAATGCAGGAAGTAAGTATTAAGCAGACATATGCTTTGACTTACTTAGTAAAGCTGTATTTGAAAAGTGAAGGGTTTCTATTGTACCCTAACTGTGCATACAGTTAACATGGACTACTTACTGGATAGTAGTGACTTTTAGCATGGCCTTATGTGGCGCTTCTTATTTTTCTAGTAGTAATGTGATCCATTTTAGGGCAGTTGCCTTGATAGAAACAAAATCCTGATATAAATTTCCAGGTTTATGTTACTGGAGAATCTAATCTAAAGATGTTTATTATGGAAGAGAAACGCGGGCTAAGTAGTCATTTGTAGGCAAAGGATGCATATGTGAGTTTCGCCTTATTTGTATGTTCAGAGAGTTTCATATTCCTGAGGGAATTGCATTGATGTTCCCTCCTTAAAGACACAGTCACAAATGTTCAGGTTCTGTGGCAGAAGATGTTGGCTGGGATTCATGCAGATGTATGGCATTTCTGGGCAGAGCTTGCACAGCGGGTAGGACTGAGGAGCACTTGTGTGTAGATGTTTGCACTGAAAGGGCTCTAAATGAGCAGTGCAGCAAGTATGCAATCAGGCAGACCTATTAGTGAAACAAATATACAGAACTACAGGTCACACTCCACAGAAGGGCCACATGCCACATTGCGTGCACCTTGCAAGGCTTAGAAATGTGAACTCACAGACAGGAACACCTCAAAAGTAAAGCAGTATGTGTAGAGACTATACTGCAGATGTTAGTACATCCCTTGGCAGATGACATAAGGATCCCCATAAAGCCATATAACCTTACTGCATGTTCATCTGCAATGCAGTGATGTTCACTTGTGTAGAATCCTACCAGCTATAATAACGTGGAAGAAATACAATATAAGAAAGTAAGAAAAAGAGGAAAACAGCAAGTAGAAGGACAAAAAAGGACAACATATAGAACTGTACAGGATGGAAGAAAGACTGGGCATCATTTTTGGTGGGGATAGAGAACCATGTTTTGCTTTAATAAATAAAATGCGAAGGGGGTAGGGTGGATAGGTCAATATGCAGAGAGACAGAGCAGCACTGATAAATAGGAGTGTATGCATGCACGCTAGGATAGGAGACATGGGAGGGACAGAGGCAAAAAGAGGACAGAAAACTGGTGATGGATAGAGTTGGACAGTGCACAGAGTATGGTGAATGACCCAGGAGAAAGGGGAAATACCTGACTAATGATAGGGTAGGGTACAAGCCAAAGTATGCTTTCTGCTCACCCCAAGCTAGAGGGACATTACTGTGATCCATCATTAGATGATGGAATAGGCTAGCCCATGGTATGGACAAAATCTTTCCTTATGGTTTAATGGTTAGGTCAGCCCTATGAGCAAATCTGCTGTCCATCTTAGCCATACACTTTCCTACAGCTGTCTCCTTCATAGCCTCTACCACATGCTGCAGCTGTGTAAATTCGGGTCTATATTAAATCAGCAAATGCTTAAAAAAGTGAACCCTGATTTATCTACCCCATACAAAGCGAAAGCTTACAATCCTGAACACTTAGAACAGTGATTTTTTTCCCAGGGGAAAAAAAATCGCTGTTCCAAAAAAGAAAAAAAAAACTTTAAAACATTACATAAAGTGGGGGGCTGTGCCCCCCACATCCCCCCTACTTAAATATACCAACTCCAAGATTGCACTACAGTGATGAAAGCGGCAAAATAACAAAGGTGGCCACGTTCTTTCCCATGGAAAGAATTTGCTTATATACCGTTTCAGTATTTTGCCGTTTCGTGCTTTCAAGTTCAATCAAGGCGCATTTGAAAGAATGCGTCTTCGATCATATAATAGGGAACCGCAAATTCAGGTAGTAATGCTGAGCTACCTCTTGTCAGTAAAGGACCAGGACCTTCTTCTGGTGAGGCACTCTTAGCATCATCAGTCTCACCTTTCTCAGCAAAAGCCTTAGTTGGGTGCATTACAGCTGAGGTGCCTGCTGAATCTAGTATCAGAATCTGCCACAAGGAGAAGTGTATCATAATGGAATCCATCCTGACAATGGATGGAATATGTTTAAACCACAGATCAGCATTTATAATTAGAACTAACCACTTCTGGCCACTAGCCTTTCCTACCTCATATACTATTATCATCTCATTCTTCTAATGCTGAAAAAGAAAGATCACAGCAGGGAGCTGTGACAGGTGTAAGATAAAATGCCAAAACAAAAAATACAAGTCACAGTCATATACATATGTCCCATTAGCTACAGGAAAGGCAGCAGACAGGTATATGGTCCCTGTGCATAAGTTAAGATACTTGTACACAAAAATATTCTAGTTTCAAAGTGGAGCATACCAGACAGTATATAGGCACACTGGGATGGTACAGCACAACCCACCCCATAACAGGTCCCTGCAGAAAACCCACATTAAATGTAGCTGGTATTGAAGCTCCACCCAGCAACCAACACAAATTTCCAAAGCTGAGCTTGACAAATAGTAGCCAGTATTAAGAAAAAATGCCAGACGTAGAACAGCAGGTAGCCTGGTAGAGATATTTATCGCCAAAGTATTTACTTCAGGTTTCTCTCATTACCACTATCTCATGTTCATAATAGTTGATCGAAGTATGGAATTATTCATCTAATTGCAGATACTCCTACAATTCGTATGAGCACTTTTGTAGTCCTTTTTCCGTGGTAAAGATGAAATGTTTTTTTTTTTTTGTTTTTAAGGAAAGATGAATTGTAGCTACACTAGAGTGAAACCATATGATATCAAAAGTTGTGGTCTTGGTTGGCTTCAGGTGGTACATCTGACAAGTAGGATAAACTGATTAACTGAATGCAGTGGCAAATGCTTGAAAATAAAGACAGTCTTGTCCTTTTTCTAAGTCTGTTGCTAAGCAGACTGTGAGGGGTGGTAACTGTGAAGCCATCTTTAAATTGGTTGTTATGGAAAGGATAGATGATCTCATCAGAGCTGGAATTTTAGTATGTAAGAGCAAGAGTTCCTGTTTTCCAGAAATAAATATAGTAAAGTGTAATTCAGTATAAAGTTGTGAGAATTCCTTTCATGTTAACATATGGAAAAGGGATACCTATTGTGTAAAGCAGTAAAAGAGAACAATTTTGTGAGGAAAAACAAGTCAATGAAAGTAATAATTTTAATGGCTGACATTACAAGTTTAAAGCAGAGTGATATATTGAGTGAAGGGAAGATGAAATTACAGAGTAGCAAACAAATATAAGGTGGTTGATAATATGGCTTCAGACTCAAGAGATGAGCATCAGTGTCTCATGTCCAGACCAAAGAAAGAATCAAAAGAAAATGTTAATTGATGTAATCTGAGATGGAGAAAAATATGCAGAAAAAGGAGTGGAGGAAGGCAGAAGGAAGGCGGTCAGTGTGCTGCTGAAATAATAGAAAGTAAAATCATGCTATGGTGAATTAAAAATCATGAACAGCTGCAGTCTCGAAGGGTGTTCATTTGAGAAAAGGAATTTACCCCGGGTGAAAAAGAGTGATTCCATGCTGCATTGTTGTACTTGTAGAGATGATCCTGAAGTTCTGAAAGGAAGATTTGTTTAAGAACAGAGAAATCACTCTAGTTTCTACAGTTTGGTCCCAAAAGAGAAGAAAAATACTCATAGTTCAGTGCCATACTACAACAGTTAGTGCTACATAATCGGGTGCTACATTACTTACAAGAGATTAGGAAATGCCTTTCAGATTAGTAGCAGAAAATGTATGTTACAGTTGCTTTGTTATCAGTGATGGAATAATGCTATCAGATCAAGAGAAAAAGCCTGAGCATTTTTAAAGTGCAGTGAAGTGAATCTGAGAAGGAGTTCATTGTAGGTAGGCCTTTGCAGTGCTGTCTAGATTGATAGAGCAAGGTTTGCTTTTTAGTTAGCATGGCAGTCAAACCCCATAGATGAATACAATAAGGCTGCTATACCTCATGATTGTTTACCCCCTTTTTCAGTGAATATGCAAACATACTTCTGACCTTGGATATTTTGTCTGTACCTCAGCCAAAAGGCTACCAAATGATGTCAACAGTGTGTCAGGTGCAAAGTCAGATTGGAAGAGTTCCATCGCATAAGTGGCATAAATGGTCTGGATTACATCCCTTATTTTCAGACAGATAAATACCCAGAGAAATTAAAGAAAGGCCAGTTATTTCACTGCAGTGAAAAGCGAAAAAAAATGGAAAGAGCAGTAAACAGTAACATAATCCAGGTTTGTGGAAAGAAACTTACTGCTACATGAGCTCTGTTAGTCCTGGGTACAGCTAATTTGGAACGGTACTTCCTTAGATTAGAATGCTTTGTCAGGTATATAAGCACAGGTGAACACAAAGATTTACTGTCAAACAGAAATCAGTCAGTGTTTGTTTTTTGGAAGTGAATCAAATTAACCTTTTGTTTTAGAAGTCAGAAAAGTAGTCTGTTGCTAGGTGAAAACAACAACAAAGATAATCAGGAACAATAGAAACGGAAAGAAATAGTGATGCACAATTTGTGACAGTTGGTGCGCACGCCTAATGTGTCACAGTTCTTCCCTTGGATCACCGTGTGCATGTTGTTCTAAATATGAACGATAAACATAAAAAATTAAAATCAGTACAAGTATTACATTACCTTCAGGAAAAGTGCTAGACAAGTGAACAGTGAAATCTGTTTTTAAAAAAGAATCTGAAAAAGTATATAGCACATACCTAATCCATCTGTTTTCAAATCAGCACAGGCCATTATAAACCAGGGCTTAGAAAATCACAGCTTATTCCAAGAGAGTATATTCAAAACTAAATTCATGTCCCCAGTTGGAGCTATGGAAATGTTTGTGGTTTAAAATGCAGTAGCTTCTATTTGCTTTTGCAACCTTCTAAGGGTACTGGTGGTAAGCATATTCTTTTTCATGTTTGACCTATACCCATGCAGGAGACATGAAATACATATGTAAAGGTTTAAATACAGTGCAAGTCAGTCATATCAGGAAGACGTTTACAGTTGTTGCTTTGTGACAGAAGAGACAGCAGAGACATACAGAGACTAGGAATGTAGTACTTTTATCCTCTTCCATTTCATAGTCTGGAGCATATCTGTGGTGACAGAGTATTTAAGTGTAGCTCATACTTGTAGGCCATAATGAGAATTATAGAAATCCAGGTATAGAATACATCATATTCGGCGTCAGAGCAGAGCATTAGCTGAAACATTTAATTAGAGCCTCTAGATGTAGACGTTTACACAGACAGACAGGCTTTTGGTACTCTGTTGGAAAAACAGACCACTCTACAAAGTAGCTAGCAGGAATTTATCTGGGAGGAACACTTTTTCTTGTGTTATTAAATAATCCCTCAAGCTACATTCAAAGGCAGTATGTGAAATTGTATTGGTTGTAGAAGACACAGGGAGTTTCACAGAATGGAGCCCCACTGAGAGACAATTCTGTAGATAGGCATCAGTCACATAAAGTCTTGGTGCTTTCACATTGCACAGCACAGATGGCCCTAATTTCTGGGCTTCTTTTAGTTTTTTGCCATTTTCTTTGCAAAAATCACAACTTTCATCTTAGCAATTTGTAAAGGGCTTGCACTCATCCAGTATGAGTCAGTCCAGAAATAAGAATAAGTAATCCATATTGTGAGGGAGGCAGTATATTTCTACAAACACACACACACACACACACACACACACACACACACACACACACACACACACACGCACACACACACGGCTACTTGCAGACAGTTAAGACAGACAGTATAAAGTATGATTTCAAGTTAGTAATCTGAAAAGTCAGGTTCCAAATAATGCAGACCTTTAAGGAGGTTAACAGTAATCATACAGAATATTATGTCCATAATGTAGCAGAAAGTATTCTAAGAAGTAAGCCAACATGGGACTGGAGAAAAGAGATTCTGCTGATAGGAATTACTGCAATTAGGGATGTAGACAATAGGGAAAAGGGGGTTGGAATTTATTGGAGAAAACTGGCAAAGGAACCAAGGTATTGGGAGCAAATAACTAGAGAGGGGAAGGTAACAGAATGGGAAGAGGCCAAGAATTTATTTGGACTGCTGGTTAGAAATTACCTTCCCTGTTAAGCACTGATATAAGTGTGTAGCCAAAGAGAATGAAATATGGTGGTCCTAAACAAAAGACCAACACTGGAAGAGTTTTTAGTGGAATCTAGAACAGAAACTGCCATTAAAAAAGGAATAATCAGTAGAGCATATAAAATACTGCATGATAACTATCAGAATCAATAAGGGATGTTAGAAAGGATTGGGAAGAGAGACTAGATGAGCAATTCACAAAGAAATAATGGGAGGATATGTTTGTCTCCCAAATATGCAACAAAATCTACAAGATTTAGGATTTTTGCTTGGAAATGTAGACTCCAAAGATTTTTTCATCAGGTGGATAACAAATGTTGGAGGTGTGACGGCAGGGTTGCCAGATTTCCAGCCCCCCCAGATAGGGACAAAAAAAAAAAAAAAAAAGAAGGTCTCTCACGGCAAGTGAAGACCAAAAAAAAAAAGGTCTTTAATGAACACAGTTCCATTTTAAAGAACAGTAGCTCAGTAGCTCTGCACTAAACACGGAGCTTCTCGTGTTTAATGCATTGCAGTTCCGCATTCAACACAAGTAGCTCCATGTTTAGCAATTTTTGATTGGCCCATATACCGGCATATGGGCCAATCAAAAATCGCTAAACACGGAGCTTCTCGTGTTTAATGCGGAACACAAGAAGCTCCGTGTTTAGCAATTTTTGATTGGCCCGTATGGCAGGTATACGGGACAGTCAAAAAAAAAAAAAAAAATCAAACAAAGCGGAGGCTGGCCGGGATTTAAACCGGCAGGGCGGGACTCGGGATCAGGCTGCTGATCTCGGGACAGTCCCGCCCAAATAGGGACGTCTGGCAGCCCTGTGTGACGGGGAAGAAAGAGATAATTGGGAATATATTTTCTGGTAGTGTAATTTTATTTATTTATTTATTTATTTACATTTGTTGACCTGGAGAGTCCGACTGGACACAGGTCCGTTTTCAGTGGGGGCCCGGGGAGAAAAGCTCCACATTAAGTATTACTTACATTATACAGTTAAAAAAACATAGCATTTAAAATGTAGACATTGGTCCATCTGAAGACGTATGACTAGAATAAAACATAGTACAATTTTAAAATATGGTGACGTATGCTAAACATGGTTACAAATGTAGTTGAGATTCATCAGTGAACAATTGATACAATCTGTTTTTGAGGTACATAGCAGCCATTAGCAGTTGTTGCTACAAGAAGTTAGCACTGTGTGGTAGGTAGCTGGGAACATAAGTAGCCAAGCTTGCTAAGAGTAGGTTGTTTATAGGGGGCCGAGAGAGGTAGTGGGTGGGTGGAGTGGATGGTATTAGAGGGGGTAGTGGGTGGGTGGAGTGGATGGTATTAGAGGGGGGGTTGCAAGGGCATATCTGGCAAGTTTTTAAGTGTGATTTTAGTAAGGATTTGAAGTGGGTGGAAGAAGTTACAGAGGTAATTGAGAAAGGGAGGGAGTTCCAGAGTCTGGCTATAGTGCAGGAGAATAATGCTTCTCCAGCAGAGTTATTGGCTCTTGTGACCTGTAGGATGTTTTTGTGCCTGGATCTTAGTGGTCCCGTGGTTATGTAGGGTTGGAGTAGATTCTGGAGGGATGGGACTTTTAGTGGTTGGTTTATTAGTTTGTGGGCGAGTGCGAGTTGGTACCATTGAAGGAGGTGAGGGAGCTCTAGCCAGCCCAGTTCTGCTAGTGAGAGACAGTGGTGAGTACATTAGGAGGCCCCTGTGGTGATTTTTTTGTAGCAGGTTACTAGCTTATTTAGGTCGCATTGTCTGAGGTTAGTAAATATTGGAGAGGCGTAGAGAAGGGTGGAGATAAGATGAGAATTTGCTACCAAAATGCTAGCTGCTTTGGTAAGTAGTTGCTGATTTCTATATAATGCTTCTAGTGTTTTGTGCACTTTTTTAATGGTCATGGAAATGTGAATATCTATTTCCCATCCTAGTAATTTGGTGTGTTCTGTAGGATGGATGGTGGTGTCTTTTGCTGTGATGTTAAATTGGGAGCTGTCTAGGGTAAGCTTGGTGGGTTGGAAGATTAGTAATTTTGTTTTGTTTGGGTTGAGTATTAGTTGGTGATCGAATAACCAAGTTTCAATAGAGGAAAGTGCTTCCTGTGTGACTTTTTGCAGTTTGGGTAGGGAGTGGGCTGTGCAGATGATAGCTGAGTCATCTGCATATTGTATGAGTGTGCCATGTGTTGTTGCTGAGGCTAGATTATTGGTGAAAACAGAGAGGAGTAGGGGTCCCAGGATGGTCCCTTGGGGAACCCCTATGGAGACCGGTAGTTGGGGGTGATAGGTCGTCCTGCCAAACAACTGCTTGTTGGCGATCAGATAGATAACTCTGAAACCAGTTGATGACTGGTTGAGAGAAGGATAGGTTACTGAGAAGAGAGATGAGTTGTTTGTGTGGGACCATGTCGAAAGCTTTAGAGAGGTCTAGGAAGGTAGCTGAGGAGAGATAACCTGCATTTTTATTTTGTAGGATAGTGTTAGAGAAAGAGAGAGAGTAAGGTGGTGGTGGTGCTATGGTTAGGTCGGAAACCGTGTTGTGTGTTGGAGAGAAGGTTGTTAGCAAGGAGGTGATCTGAGACTTGAGAATGGATGCATCTCTCTAGTATTTTGGAGAGTGTTGAGAGAATAGCTATGGGGCGGTAATTGGTTAGATCTGTGTGGGGCCTCCTTTATGTAGGGGAATTGTGTGTGAGACTTTCCATAGTGTGGGAACATAACTTTCTGACAGAGATCTGTCAATCAAGAGTGATACTGGGTAGGCTAGAGCGTCAGCTGTAAGTTGAAGGTATTCACTTGGGAGGTTGTCTGCTGCTAATCTGGTGGTTTTAAGTTTAGTTAATAGTAGTTTTATTTTGGAGGTAGGAACAGAAGAGAAAGAGAAGCTATTGTGGAGAATGGTAGTTGTAGTTGATGGTGTGGGTTTATGGGGGGGTTGTGTTGTCTAGCTAGTGATAGTATGGTTTATGTGAAGTGATTGTTGAAAGAGGTAGCAATATTTTCGGAGGAGTGAGTTGTTAGGAGTGGGTGTACTTACTTTACCTGGGTGGAGGATGGAGTTTATTGAGGACCAGAACTGTTTGGGGTTATGTTGGGAGGAGGTAATGGCAGACTGGTAGTACTGGATTTTGTCCTGTTTTATAAGCCTTTTGGTTCTATTGCATAGTTCTAGGGATTTTTGCCTAGTAGAGGGGTTGTTGGTTTTGCGCCAGTTGTCCCAGGCTTTATCCCTGTTTTTCATTTCAGACTTAGTGTTTTTTTGTAGCCATGGGGATGGTTGGGCTCTAGTTCAGGAATGTCTTATGGGGGCGTGGTAATTAAGGTTGCTTAGGAATGTTTTATTAAAGTAGTCAACTGCGTCATCTAGTTTGAGGTATTTTAGAAGTTGCCAGTTGCATTCTTTTAGGGATGAGCTGAATGAGAGAGGGTTGAAGTTAGTTTTTTTGCGTATTTGATGGTAGATGATGGGTTTCGCTTTATAAAGGTGTTTTCTTAGTAGGAAGGTTGGGGTGTGATCACTGAGGCTGTCGGATAGGCAGTCTGCTATATAAGACTGGGGGCTCTTATTGACTAGTATCCAATCATGGGTAGTGTGTTTGTTGGAGTTTTTATTTATCCTAGTAGGTGATTAGACTAGTTGGGTGAAGCCATGAAGGTTTACATGATGTAATGTACATAATGAGTTGGCAGACTTTAAAGATTCCTTGCAGACAACTCTATCAGAGATAATGGGTGAGCAAATTAGTATAACTAGAGAAATTATTTTCTGTGCTATGATACAGAATCGGAATCGCCTAGACATGGGAAGACTTTGCTGAGTCTAATTATGGTGGCTGCCAAAAAAGCAATTGCTAGAAAATGGAAATCAAAGCCTAAACCAACTGTAGTTGAAGTAGTGAATTTAGTACCAGAGATAAAACAACTAGAATTGGTATCTTTAGAATAAAGTAGGAGCAAATTACATAAGAAAAATGGGAAGTAGGGGAACAATGCATACAAGAGAAGAACCAGGTTTAAAAGAAGGCAGGATATGAATGAGGTATGTAATGTTTGACTGAGAATGACTAGGTAGAGTATAAGTGATGTGGAATGTTTGCAATAAGAATTATTTCAATATGGTCTGTGATGTAAAATGCTTGCAACTAATATTACGTCAGTTTAGTTTATTTTCATTTATAGAAATGTATGACTATGTCATAGATGATGATTTAATAAAGATGGTTCTTGTTTAAAATAAAAAGAAAAGTAAAGGGGGAAGGCTGGTATAATGGTCAAAATGTTTATCTCACAGACGCAAGGTACAGGGTTTGATTCTCATGTCTGGTTAGACTTAAAATGGCCCAGAAGGTCAACTATCCTAATGCATACCTATGAACATATGATTATTAGAGTTATTTAACACAGCTGTCTTGAAGTGGACTGAACGTATTACAAAGAAAATAATTGAACTATAGCTAGATTACTGGAGGAGATCTCCACATTGGTTAATATTGTATGCAGTGACTTAACATTCTCTAATTAACAAACTCGGTATTCAAAAATATTGAAAGACAATGAACACATGCTGTCTTCTGTAAAAGCCAGAAAAGACAAAAAGATTAGAAAGGGACAACAGGGAATACAAGACTTCATCAGATCTGAAGAATCTGTGGACGAAACATATTTATCTGTGCATTTATGTGAAAATGAAAGTTGCATTTATATATTTTTGGGCGTCTCTGGAATGTGGTTCTTCATGGCCTTCTGAACTGCTTAGATAAATGAAAACCACCAACATGGACACAATCCTAGTTATAAGCATTTTACATCACAAACCGTAAGGACAGTCCCAGTTGCAAAAGTTATACATTACTTATAATCTACCTAATAATTTTCAGTCAAACATTACATAGCTCATTTAAGTCCTGCTGTCTTTTAAACCTCATTCCTCCCCTGTATGTATTGTTCCCACAGTTCCCATTTTTTTTCTGTGTAGTTTGCTCCTACCCTTTCTCTAAAGATCTCAATTCCAGTTGTTTTATCTTTGTTAATACTTGATATCTTCTCATACGATTACCTTTCCCTCTCTAGTTATTTGCTCTCAATACCCTGGTTCTTCCACCAGCTCCCGCCAATAAATTCCAGCCCCCTCTTGCCTATTGTCCATATACCAAATTGCAGTCATCCCCAATGGCAGAACTTCCCTTTTCTATTCCCATGTTGGCTTAGTTCTTAGAATACTTTCTGCTACTTTATGAATATAACACTCTGCATGATTATCGCTACTCTCTCTAAAGGTCTGCATCAAAAATCTCAGTCCCTTCCCATCTCCTGAGCTCCTCCTCCCTTCACCATCACCACCCTCCACTCCGAATTACAGTTCTCTGCCCTTGTCATCTACAGGAGCCCCAACTGTGCAGCTCTGAAAAAAAAAAACTCAAATTGGGCAATCCCAATCTGCCCCACTCTACTGGAAAAACTAACAAACCTCACCAAACTCCTGCTGTCCCTCACTCAAAGACAGAATCCCCCAGCTCTTTATTAACCGCTATCCACAACTTCTCCTTTGGTTGACAAAAACCCACCTGACTCATGCATAACATTAAAGGGAACAAAAACATTTTAATTGCTTGTATCCTACTGTCCATATCCATTTTATTTATTTATTTTACATTTGTTGACCGGGCTAGTCTAGCTGGAGACATGTCCTTTTTCAGTAGAGGCCCGGGGAGAAAAGCTCCAAGAATAATACAGATTTTCTTTACAAAGTTAAAAACAGGAGTTATACAGATAATAGAGATAGCAATATTACAAAAAAAAAAAAAGTTTTTTTTTTTTTTATTCAATAGTACAAATTGGTGTTACCATGGTCATTTTGTAAGGTACAGAGTAGAATTAACATGGTCATTTTGTAAGAGACTGAGGTATGATGTAGATATATACTAGTGAGATAAATGCAGTAATGAAGTTTATGGATACATAAAAGGGAGATAATAAGGGATGAGGTGGGATAAGTGAAAATGAGAAGATTTAGTCAGGGTTAGTACAGGTACATAGCCAGTGATTAAAGTAGAGTTTCAAATTCCTTTTGAAAAGTGAGAGAGAAGTTTGAGATGTGATTTCAGAGGGAAGTTTATTCCAAAGTTTTCCTACAGAGTTAGAGAACAACGACTCACCTGCTGTGTTGTTGGGTTTAGTAGTATTGATCAGTAGTTTGTTAGAGGAGCGTAGAGATGTGAGGTTTTTATAAGGTGTAATGAGGCTAGAGAGTACTGGGATATTGTTAGGTAGATATAGAGTCTTATGGGCTATTATAAGCTGGTGATATTGAAGCTGATTAAGAAATTCAAGCCAGTTTAATTGTTTAAGATTTAGACAGTGATGGGTTCTGTAAGGAGAGCCTGTAGCAAATCTAGCAATATTATTATAGGAAGTAGTTAGTTTCCTGATGTTGTTCTTTGAGAGATTAGTATAAATGGGAGAGGCATAAAGCAGGGTGGATATTAGGTGGGTTCTGGCTGTAGCAGTCTTAGCTGCTGGTGTAAGATAAGGTTTAATTCTATAGAGGGATCCCAGTTTTTTGTTGACTGACTTTATTGTAGTGTTTATGTGAGTATCAAAGTTTAGATTGTTGTCTATTGTTATTCCTAAAAGTTTAGTGGTAGGGTCAGGAGAGATAAGAGTACCACTGCTAGAAGTGAGACTGAAAGGTAAAGATGCGGACTTTTGGGTTGGTGAGAAGAGTAGCAGTTTAGTTTTTTTGGGGTTCAGAAGGAGGCAGCGTTGAGAAAACCATAGTTCAACAGTGTTGAATGCTTTTTGGGTAAGAGACTGTAGTTTAATTTGAGAAGAGGCTGAGCAGATTATAGTAGAATCATCTGCATATTGAATGCAGGTGGAATAAGGAATGGCTGTTTGCAGGTCATTAATGAAGATGGAAAATAAGAGTGGGCCTAATATAGATCCTTGGGGGACACCGAGAGAGATAGGAAGGTGATCGGATAGTTTATTTTTCCAGAGTACACCCTGGTGACGATTATCAAGGTAAGATGTAAACCAGTTCAAGGCAAGAGGATCGAGTGAGAGAGTATTCAGTGTATGGAGTAGTAGTTGGTGGTTAACCATGTCAAAAGCTTTGGATAGGTCAATGAAGACTGCAGATGAAAGACAATTATTGTTACGATTATTGTTGATGCTGTTTGTGAATGATAGCAGTGCAGTGGTGGTACTGTGAAAAGGTCTGAAGCCATGTTGACAGTTAGCAAGTATGAGATACTGGAGTCTTCTTTTTCTTTTAGCCACCTACATATCCATGTAACAGAGCTTCCAGTTTCTGAGTTTTTGTATTATCTTTTTAGTCTCTTCCCACATATCCCCAGCTGCCACACCAGAATCACTTCCAGTCCATACTCACAAATACTTCATTCTATCACATCCCCATTAGTATGCATACCTCTGAACCAATTCATGTGTAGGTACACAATTTAGCACTATTGCCTTTGTTTTAGCTTTATTAATTTTCTATCCAGAAAAGTCTCAAAATTGTCTCAAAATGTTCTCCAAAACTGTAATGTCCCCCTCTGGTCCCATCAGGTATAAAATAATATCATCTGCAAACAGAGTTAGCCCTTCTTAACCACCACACCAACCACATCCTTGAATCTCTGAGTCCCCTAACTTCTCTGCCAGTGGCTCTAAATACAATGCAATTAACAAAGGGGAAAGATGAAACTCCGCCCAGTTCCTCTGCTCAAGCAGAAATCATTAAGGAGGAAACCGCCTACCGTAACCTTTGCCTCCAATCCCCCACATATCCTCCCAATCATCCTCATAATTTTATCAGGGAATGCAAATACTTCAACCTCCCTGCTCACAAAGGTCCAGTCCTCTCCCAGTCAATACCCACCAACCACAGCAGCACTTTTCTACATTCTGCTTCCCTCTGGATCATCAATGCTGTGCCAGTGTTATTGAATGTTTGTCTCTCCTCCGCAAAACTACATCGATCCGTATCCATCAATCCTGGCACCACCTTTGCCATCACAGACACAAACACTTTAGAATCATGGCCTAGTATCGAAATGGGCCTATATGAAACGATCTGATGGATCTTTACCCTCTTTAGGTATTACATCTACCACTGCTTTCTTACAGGATGGTGGTACTTCTCCTCCTCTTAAGATACTGTTAAATAAAATCTTCCAGATCTTTATCAGTTTTTTCCCTTCTAGCTTTCAAACTTATATTCCTGGGGGCCATTTCTAATAATTCTACAGGATCTCTTGTTATCTTCCTTGTTGTAGGCTCCCTAAGCTTGGCAACAGCCCTTTCTACTCTCTGTTGCCTAAGTCGTTCTGCTAAAAGGTTTTTGTGCTCTAGAGTTATTATCAAATAACAGTTGCTTAACAGCAATCTTTCTAAACTCATGCATATTATCGAGGTAATCCCTTATTTTCTGTTAGTATTCCGCAGTTGTTCCTCTTCTGCAGTAGTTCCTCTAAATAATTTTTGTTACTTCTCAACCATATCTCCCTTTCTTTTATTTCCACCCTATTTTTAAACTCCATTTTATTTTTATCTCACACCCTAGCTATATTTTCAGAAGAAAAAGAAGACTCCAGTATCTCATTTTTATTTCATTGCCCTGTGTTTTTATTTTAATTATTGGTGCATGATCTGAAATAGTTATTGAGTGCATATCAAGACCTTCAATTAAACGCACATGTTCCTGTGAAATATGAACTCTGTCTAGCCTAGCCCAGTTTTTGTATCTTTTGAAATTATATGTAAATTCACATCTTTCACGCCAAACATTTTCATAAATTTGTTCAAAGATCTACCCTCCTTTGTTATATTTTCCATTCTAGGCCCCCAGACACTTCTTCACTATTGCAAATCAAATTCCACTCCCCACCTATAAGTAATATTCTTTGCTGAAAGCTGATTTATCCCAAAATTTTCTTAAGCTTCATTATAGCTGATTTAGGTAGAATATAAATATATGCTAGTGTAATCCTCTGTCCTTGCTAGTAGCCCCTTTGCACTACAAAATCAACCCTTATTATCTTTTTTTTCTTCTTCTAGCACTATTGGACCTCCTCTTACAATTAATATAAGTACTCCTCTTTTCCTTTGTCCCAGGTGTTCCACTGAATAACCATCATGAAAACCTTTCTTTAACAAATTTACATGTTCAGTTCTATTCGTGTGTGTCATGTAGCATAGCTATTTGTACTCTACATTTTTTATTATAGTTCACTACTCA
The DNA here is from genome assembly GCF_019279795.1 of Protopterus annectens. Taxonomy (NCBI): domain Eukaryota; kingdom Metazoa; phylum Chordata; order Ceratodontiformes; family Protopteridae; genus Protopterus; species Protopterus annectens. The sequence goes on along the minus strand of NC_056748.1, from coordinate 879,414,246 downwards.
TTCTTTTTTGTATTTATCTGAGACCATTGACATTCAAAGACATTACAGAAGGCTTCATTGTTCATAGGTAGGTACTAGGCTATTGGCCCTAGGGCATATATAAGCCTAGCCAAAAAGGTACCCTGCCTTTCGCCACCCAAGAAAATTATTTTCCTGTGCCCCTGTCAAGCAGAGCCACAGAGGTGATCCCCGGGGTGAATTTCCTATTTCCCATCCAATCATCAAGATTTTTCTTGAAGAGTGCTAATGAAGAGCTTTGTTTGATATAGATAGGTAGTTTGTTCCAGAGTGTGGGACGTCTCTGGGACAGGAATCTATCCCTCCAGCATGTTCTGTTTATTGTAGTGACAAGGTTTAGGTCCCTAGAGCGTGTAGCTTGGAGAGATTGGGATTTCTTTAAGTGGAGCATGTCCCAACAGCTCTGGGTTTGACATAGCTTTGTATGTTAGGCAGAGATTGCCGCTGAGTAGGTGATATGCGACGGAGTAAAGCTGGAGTTTTTTGAGACGGTCTGCATAGGGCATTTGTTTGAGACCAGTAATTCTCTTTGTGAGGTAATACTACAGCCTTTCCAGTTGTAGATGTCTTGTGAGGTACATACCAAAAGGGGTTGTACTCTATAATGGGTCTAATGAATGACAAGTAGAGGGGAACAATGACCTCTTTTTTTCCTGGATGAGAAACCTTTTGTGATGAGGTGTGCCACTTAGAAGGATTTCCTGACTACTGTGGCGATGGGATTATCAAAGGGGAGACTACTGTCCACCTGTGTCCAAAGGTCTCATCACACTTTCGGTGTTAAGTAGACTACCACCTATGTGGTAGCTCATGAGTACAGAGTTTTTACCATAGGGGATGACAGTGCACTATTTGGCATTGAGCTTCAGGTCATGGCTTTGACACCAGGCATCTGTCTCCGTGAGGCCCTTTTGTAGGATGTCCACATCGTTAGGAGTTTCGATTATGGCTCCTAGTTTGCAGTCATCTGCGAACTTCATTAGCCAAAGACCTTCTGTGTTAGCCTGTACTTCAGAAAAGTAGATACCAAACAGGAGAGGATCCAGGACTGAACCCTGTGGTACTCCACTTGTCACTGGTCTGAAGTCGGATTTGGAGTCTGCTACTTTCACAGTGTAGGTTCTGTTTTAATTCCAGAGTGGGGGATGGTGTCAAAAGCCTTGGCGAGATCTAGATAGGCTGTGTGAACCACCTTACCCTCGTCTACGGCTTTGGTGACTGCTTCAAAGAAGTCTATCAGGTTTAGGAGACATGATCTGCCTTTTATAAACCCGAACTGGGTGGGGTCCAGAGTTTGGGGATTACCAATGTCTTTGTGTATAAGATCCATGATGATATGTTAAATGGCCTTGCAGAGGCCTTGTATTAAAAAGCTATTATTCCCTCCTTTTGTATATAACAGATGTTTTGTTAAATGTCTAGTTCCAGCTTTTGTGTTACATGCTTACACTGTTTGACAGGTTGGTCTTTTATAGGATCATAGGATCGGAGGAAGTTACTAGGTTAATGGCCCTACAGCCCTTACAAGCCTAGCCAAGTTCTTCCCTTGTTTCCACAATCCTGTTGCCCCTGTCCAAGAGAGAGAGAGAGGTGGAATCCCTGAGGTGAATTTATTGTTACCCTTACAATTGTCCAGATTGCACTTGAAGAAACCCAATGAGGTGCTCTGCTTGACATGAAGTGGGAGTCTGTTCTACAGTATGGTAACCTCTGGGAAACAAACCTCTCCCTTCAGCAGGTTTTGTTAATGTCACATACCAGGTTAAGGTCTTCAGAGTGAGTATGCCATGAGCCATTGGACTTATGGATATGCTGCATTTCCAATAAAGCAGAGTCAGAGATTGCCTTATACACAAGGCAGAGATTGCCTCTGATTAGTCTGTATGAAATGGAGTAAAGTGACCGTGATTTCAACCAATTCATATAGGACAGATGCCAAATACCTTGAATTGTCCTTGGGAGGAACTTTTGTGGTCCTCCAATTGCTGCAGGTGCCTGGAAATGTACATACCAAAAGGGGCGTTGTACTGAATTATTGACTTGATGAAGAAACAGTGCAGGGAGATTATAACTTTTTTTTTTTTTGGAGGCAATGCCCCTATGTATGAGATGAGCGATATAGAATGCCCTTCTTACCACTGTGGAGATATGGTGATCAAAGGTAAGGCTGCTGTCAATCTGTGTGCCCAGGTCTGTCACCACTGAGTACATGCTTAGAGTGTTTCTTTCAATGTGGTAGTTAGCAGGAACATCACTCTTACTGAAAGGGATGATAATACTTTTTTTGTGTTGAGTTTAAGGCCATGACTTTGGCACCATTCATTTGTTGTGTAAGACCCTCTTGTAGGATGTTCACATTGTTTGGGAATTCTATGACCACTCCCAGTTTGCAGTCATCAGCAAACATTATCAGCCACAGACCTTTAGTTTTTGCTTGTACTTCAGAGAAATGGATTCCAAACAGTAGTGGTCCCAGGACTGATCCCTGTGGAACACCACTGGTTACGGGTCTGCTGTTGGAGGAAGATTCCCTTATTTTGACTGTATAGGTTCTATTGGTGAGCCAGTTAAAGACTCACTTAATGATATAAGGGTTGATACCTAGCTGGGTGAGTTTGTCAATAATATATGAGTGGGGAATAGTGTCAAAATCCTTGGCCAAGGCCAAGTCCAGGTAGGCTGTATGCACAGTTTTCCCCTCTTCCAGGGCTCTAATGACTGTCTTGAAGAATTCCACAACAGGCATAATCTCCCTTTGACAAATCCAAACTGAGTAGGGTCACGTGTTTGGAGATTACCTGCGTCTTTGTTGATATGGTCCATGATGATGATTCGCACCAAAGCTTTCCAGATAAGGCTAGTCAGGCTAATAGGTTTATAGTTCCCAGGGTCATTGGAAGCACCATTCTTGTGCAAGGAGATAATGGTGGCCATTTTACATTCAGCTGAGACAAAGCCACAGCATAGACTATGAATGAAAAGAGCAAACCAATGCTGTTGCTAATTTATGTTGAAGCCCATGTAGGATGCAGCCTGGGATGTTATCAGGTCCCATACATGCTGTGTTTTGGCTGTAGAGAGGGCATTTATGACCTGCTCCTTGAGATACAAGGTGAGGGACAGATGGAAGAAATGTCATGGGGTATGTGTGGTGGGGACATGGGAGTGAAATTTTCACAGAACCTGTTGACTAACAGGTTTGCTGTGTCCACAGGCTCAGTGTATGCAGTATCATTAACTACCAATTCAGCACAAATCTGAGTCCTTTAGGCTATGGATGTAACTAAAGAATGCCTTGTGGTTATCTTTAGTTGAAGATGCTAATTTGGATTCGTAGGTTGCTTTGGAGGACTTCACAAGAAGTCTTATTTGCTTGTTTAAGCTGAGGAGGGAGTGTTTCCAGTTTAGGGCACACTCCCTCCTACTTTTGGACAAAAATTTCTTATTATTATTGTAAGGCCTGTTCATGGCAGTTGTCCACAAGGCAGGTTTGCTCTTCCTTGAAGAGCTTATTTTGGTCTATCAGGTATGGCTGCATCAATGCAGTTATACAGGTGTTTATAAACAGTACTGGTGTAGGACTCAGCATAGTTGCCAGTTAAATCTGTGGAGGAGGTGCAGTGAAGCTAATTATACCATCCCTTAGAAGGATATAATCTGCATTGGAGAAGTTTTTTAGTTTAGTTGCTGCTTTTGGGGGGGGGGGTCCAGTGTGATAGTTACTTCGAATGAGTCTGATTTGTGGTCACATCTGGCAGTGGAAGACCTCACATTAGGGGTGTTACAATGGTCCCCCATATTGGTAAGCACCAGATCCAAGACGTTTGTGCGACTAGTTGGGGTGCCCACCAGCTGTTCCAAGGTGTTGGAGTTAATGAACTTGAACCTTTTGGCAAGTGAGTTTGAGCACAAGTAATTTACCCCGTCAGTGGATGGGTAATTAAAATCACCAAGATCCATAGGTTCATAGGTAGATACTAGGCTATCTGCCCGAAGTAGATTAGTTCCCTGTGCCTCTGTCCAACAGAGCCATTGAAGGGATCCGTGGGTTAAACTTTCTGTTTCCCATCCACTCGTCAAGGTTTCTCTTGAAGAGGGTTTGGATGTATCTTGATGGATTCCGGTAGGTCCACATAGGCAGAGTAGGTGTCTTGATTCATGGAGGAGGTCCTGTAGCTGTTAATGACTTGAATAGGTGTCCCACCAACAGTTAGTTACACCTGAAGTGTCTCCAGGAAATCATACTGTTTAATCAATCTGGAGGTGTATTTATCTTTAATGAATATTGATACAACACCTTCTTTAGTTTTCATGCCTTGATTCATGGTCTGAATGTGTGATAGGAGGCGTTACCTGGTATAGCTGGAGTGCTGTCCACTGCCTTTAACCAGGTCTCCATGACTGCACAGATGTCACCGTCTTCAAAGGTGAGGACTGCTTCCAGTAATTGCAGTTTCATGCTAAGACTCCTAGCATTTAGCAGCATAACCTTGATGCTGTTTTTGATGAAAATTTTATATCAGGAATTTTGTCCTTTTGACATTGCCTAAAAAAGGCACAAGAGGAGTGGCACGAGCCTTTGCCAGCAGCTGAAATCCAAGGGTGATAGATGAAGACCATCTCTGACAAAGCATCAAGGTCTGTCAATCATGTCATCCCAGGCTGACAGAAACTGGATACCCGTAGAGTTTTTCTTGTCATATCCATTTGAGTTTGTCACATCTTACAAAACGTTTTATTTTATTGAATGCCCTCAAACAAAAAAACAAACACACCTCAATACCCCTTAAAACCTATTAACTTAATAATAATACTCCAAAGTATGTACATCTTCAAATATTGAAGTTTTACCCCCAATAGGAACAAATGTTCCAAACTGACAGCCACACTCATAGACTTAAGTTAACCTAAAAGAAAGATCATCTATGCTAACATGCATGGTGCAGCCTGTGGTTCAACTAAATGCTGTCTGTTTTTGTCTTAGCTTTATAATTCTCACAGCTGAGTAAACACTTGAATGCTTTCAGCGAACATTATCTCTTAGCCATTTATCTTTATCAGATTGTCTCCCAGAGACTTGTGGACCAGATACAGAATTTCAACTAACCATACATTTATTTGCTAGCAAAAAGCCGTATAGTATTCAATACTCTTTTTTTATTTACTTGCTTTCCCTTAAAACTTGCTACTAGATCAAGCCAAGGGCCTTAATTCAACCATCCCTCTATGCAAGATTGAGAAATAGCACAGTAATTTTCCTTTTATCATGCTCTTTTAACCAGACTTTTGTTCTTTTTTTCACATTTCAGTGCCTGCATTTCTTAAAACTAAACAAGGAGAAAGAGAGAAGGGAGAAATAAATAATGAAAAAGCAGGTGCACCTGTTTGCATTAGTATCCCCATTTCCACTTAAAAATAACTGAGAAAACTTTTCTTTATAGGATGCAAAGAATATCATGCACTATAAAAATAGCAAAATTAAGAAAAAAATTGTTTTAGTTGCAGTTTACCTTCTCCCTCCTCTTCCTCTCTCCTAAGTATTTTTCTGAACATTAATGACATGAAGTAGGACATATGCGTTAGAGCCTTTATTTCCAGATTTTCTTGTTCTGTCTTGTTTCACAAATATAATTAGTGCTTTGTAATCGACATTTATCAATTTCCACGTTTCTGGTTTTATTCCTGTTCACCTCCATCTCCTATATCCTGTCTCTGCTTCATTTGCTATGTACTGTTGATTCTTCTAGTCGACTGTTGTGCTTTTTTCATTCTCTTAAGCATTTTCTGTTGAAACATTGGAAATGGTTTCACTGGCACAGTCTCCATGTCTTTATTACCAGAAGAACAAGAAGCTGAATTTCCTTCTGTTTCACTGCTCATTTTTCTTTGATAAACTTTTGTGTTTGTTCCTTAGCATGTACTTCATCAAATAATGATTTTGTCCCTCTAGGGAAGAATATTCTGAAGGTAGCTGGGTGCAACAGTTAGAATCTCATGCCTGCTTCTTGACATTCCCTGAATAGTGGAATAAATGTATTCCTCTTCTGCCTGGTGTACAGTGAATAATCATTCTTTACAAACACTCTGCTGTCACCCACTTTTAGTACTTTGTCTTTATGCCACAGTTTTGTAAGAATTATCTCCTTCTGCTGGTAGGATTGCATCTTGACTATTAAAGGTCTAGGATGCTTTTTCATAGCCAGGTTTAGAGCATACATATGATGTACCATTTCAATTAACAATTCCTGCTGTAGAATACCAGTCCAGTTTCTTATCTGTGCTTTCATAAAATTAATGCATTTTTTTCTTCCAACTTGTCTGGTACAGCAGAAAATCTCAGGTTTTCCCTATGTGCTCTGTCCTCTAATTGTATTATTTTTTTAAACATCTCTTCTTCAACAGTCTGATTTTCAGCCAGCCTTTTCTTCATTTCATCCTCTGATTTTTGCAGATGTTCTTCATGTTTCACTGTTGTAGTCATCCCACTTTGGTTATCTGCCTGCTGGTAGCCCTCAGTTGGCCCGAATACCAGAGTCTTGGGATTTCTGCATCGGATGCTGTTGCTTCTTCCATGATGTCAGATTGTCAGGGGTATAAAACATGCAGCCGACGCCATTACATCAACTTTTCTTGCTGAGCGAAGCCCGAAGCAGAAGCAAGTTTGCAAGTGCCGATCGGCTGCCTCCTGAAATTTTAGTTTTTCAAGTTTCAGACCTGAAGTCTTCTAAAAGATAAGTACCCCGTTGGAGATCCTTTTTTCTTGCTCTAATCGATGTCAGAAAAAAATTAATAATTGTCTTGCCTGTGGAAAGCAAATACCTCACAGAGATTTTCATTCTTACTGTGTCACCTGTTTAGGCCCAGACCATGACGTCCCTCGCTGTTGGTTTTGTGCCCTGTTCAATGCCTGAATTATTTGTCGGGCTATTTTTGTCACTAAATTCTTTCACTGTCGTTCTCCGTATTCTGAAATGACTTTGATAAGCCATCCGACTACCGGTCTTCCAAAAAAGTGCAAGGATAAAGACAGAGATAGACTGCATAGGTCCAAAACTGCAGATGACGCTTCCGCTAAGCTAGTAGCCAGTCCACCAGTACTCAGTGAGGTGCTTTTGCAGCCCATGGCTTCTACAGATTCACAGGCCTCTACTGAGATTCATTTGGAGTCCGGTATGCCGTGAGATGCTTCTTCGACTCTGGAACCTGCGGATGTCTCTACCTTGGATGGGTCTCGAGCCGCTGTGCAGGCACTGGCTTCTGAGTGTGTATTCAGGCCTTCTGATGTTCATATTAAACAGACTACTTCATTTCAAACCAAAAATACAGAATTTCTCAGGCCCAGAGTTCGCACTACGCCTAGGAAACCGATGACCAAAGCGCATTCTCAGGCCCCCATACCACAGAAACAAATGCTTAGAATGGCTGAAGACCTTATTACCTTAATTAGGGGAAGCCAGCCTTCCCCCTCCAAAAGACAGAGAACGGATTTTCCTTTTGATTCTTCAGATCATGAGTCCGATGACTCTGATCCTTCTAATTACCAGGGCATACCTTTATTTACCTATGAGGATTCTGATGCAGAGTATTCCATTCCCTCTGCTTCCCCACCAGAGGATTTTTCTTTAGGTGAAACCCTGCATACTCTCAGAGAGCATTTCTGCTGGGAGTGCCAGGACTACCCACAGTCCAAAAAGAGACTCAGGGAATTTTTTAAACTTGCCTCAGCACAGGCCTATAGCTGTCCCTCTTGTTCTCAAAATTGTAGATGATGCCTTCATGGAATCCAGTCTTACCCCTGATACTTTGCCACCAGCTCCCAGGAAACCTGACAGGTACTACAGAGTACCTGACTGTCACATATTCCTATTTAAGAATCCTATTGCGGATCCAGAGACCATTTCCCAGGGACCTAAAGGCATTAAGGCTACTATAGCCAAAAACCCTACCCTTTCGGACAGGGATTCTAGGGCTTTAGACAGATGGGGTAAGAAGGTATATACCTTTGCTACTCTTGCCATCAGGGCTTTAAATTGCCAGTTTCATATGTTAAAGTATCAGCAACATATCATGGAACTAATTAAACAAAAAATGATGTTGATTCCTGATTGTGCAGAACATAAAGATTTACAAGAGTTAATGCATTCTGTTAACCAAGTTGGAAAACATATTTTGCAATGTGGTTTTGATGCCTTAGAAGCATCTTGCAGGGCTGCTGTCACTGGGTCTGTTCTTAGAAGGCATGCTTGGCTTAAGGAACAAATCTAGCCAGACCATGTCAAAGCAAAATTATTAGATGCTCCATTAAACCATGAACGTCTGTTTGACACTAAAGCAAAAGAAGTCCTCAAAAAGATGGAGGAAAAACCTAAATCTATGCAACCTGCTAAAGATTTCCTACAGATACAGCCACTTAGATTCAGTAGGCATTGGCCTTCTAAAAACTGGTCTTTTCCAGTCCCTCCCAGACCTTTTCAGTCCAAACCAAGGGGCAGCAGACCACCAAGACTACAGTCTCAGGGTATGCACAGATCTAAACAGTGGAATGCTCCCACCTCAAAAACAGGGAGTAGTAAGCCACCATCCTATGGGAAAAGTTCACAATGACTTGTCCTTCATCCTTTCAAGGCTTGCCCAAGTACTTGCACTCTTAGGAGGAAAACTAGCCCTGCACGCAAAAAACTTGGGAGTAAATTACCCAGGACAGATGGGTCTTGAACATTGTATCCCAAGGATACAGATTCTACTTCCACTCACTGCCAACCCCAAGTGGATGACCTGACCTCACCCAAAACCAGTGGGCAGAGGCCCAAAAGCAAGTACTTTCTCTTCTCAGTATCAAGGCTGCTCAACCTGTCCCAGCAGAGCAATGGGGACAAGGTTTTTACTCCAGACTGTTTCTGGTACCCAGAAAAGAAAACTCTTGGCGCCCTATCCTGGATCTATCTATTCTCAACACCTTCCTGGTGGTTCCAAGATTCAAAATGCTTACTCTCCAACAGCTTCCTATGCTAGCCAAGGACTCCTGGCTAGCCACCCTAGACTTAAAAGAAGCTTATCTGCACATCCCCATAAGGGATTCTTGCTGGAAATATCTACGTTTCAGAGCAGGCTGTATGCACTATCAGTTCTCTGCACTTCCCTTTGGCTTATCTACTGCGCCCAGGATATTCACAAAATGCATAGCTCCAGCCATTGCATATTGCAGGCAGAGAGAAATTCAAATTTACCCATATTTGGACGATTGCCTGATTCAGGTGGACAGTCAGGAGTTGCTACTTCAGCACCTGACATTTGTAAAGAGACTTCTAACTTCACTGGGGTTTACCATAAACCAAAAGAAATCACATCTGGTACCCAGCCAAAAGATTGTATTCCTGGGAGCAAGCTTGAACACAACCTCCCAGATGGCATTCCTCACTCCAGAAAAACAGATTTCTTTGACAAACTACTTCAACCACCCAAACCCAGCTATCTGAAAGAAAAATACTGCAAGCCTTAGGGTTCATGGCCTCTTGCATTCTACTAATTCCATATGCAAGACTCTATATGAGGAAACTTCAATGGTACTTAAAAAGTCTCTGGTGTCAACATTCTCAGGACCTGGAAACAATGATTCCTATCATTCCTTGCCTAAGGACAGAGTTCCTTTGGTGGGCAGAGGCCTGCTACCACAACAAGGGACTCCATTTCATTCAACCCCTGCCGCACAAATCCTAACAACAAATGCATCAGATTATGCATGGGGGGCTCACATGGCAGGAAAATGCATTCAAGGCAAATGGAGCCCAAAACAAATGCACCTGCATATCAATCAAAAAGAAATGTTAGCTGTACAGAATGCTCTGACAGCCTTCAAATACCTTATTCTTCCGGGGCAACTGTTGATAAAGACAGACTTGCACCATAGTTATGTGGTACATAAACAAGCAGGGGGGAACCCATTCCTACCCACTCTGCAGGTTAGCCATGGCTCTGTGGAACACAGCCTTGAGCAATCAAGTGCACCTGCAAGCTCAATTCCTGCCAGGCAAACTAAATTCAATGGCAGATGACCAAATCAGAAATCTAATGGACCCACACGAGTGGAAACTGGAACCCAAATCATTCAAGCTTCTGATCCACAGGTGGGGCGCACCAGAGGTAGACCTCTTTGCTTCCCCAAAAAACTATCAATTGAGCAAATATTGCACCAGAACTCCCCACAGCCAAGCATGGAAAGTGGATGCCCTGTCCTTTACATGGGAAAAACTCTCAATCTATGCCTTTCCCCCTCTGCCCCTCCTCTCAAAGGTTCTACTAAAGATCAGATAGGACAAGCCAAGGACAATCCCGATTGCAGCAGACTGGCCACGCCAGCACTGGTACCCACTTTTGCACAGTCTGACAGTAGTGCCACCATGGCACCTGCCTCAGACCACTTCCCTGCTGTCCCAACAGGAGGGCCAGATTTTGCATCCTCATCTGCAAACTCTGAGCCTAGCAGTCTGGCTCATCCCCTGAACACATCACCAGCAACCCTCAGTAAACAGGTGCTGGATGTCATCCTTGAGGCAAGGAGGCCTAGTACTAGGAAATCCTATTCAGAAAAGTGGAAAAAATACTGTTCTTGGAGCCAGCCTCAGGGAATGGACACAACCATGCCCAACTTACCTCAAATACTAAATTACCTAACAGAACTGATCCACAAAGGCCTATCCTTCTCTTCAATTAAGATTCATGCCTCTGCCATCTCAGCTCATTACAGTACTGAGCCAACCCTCTTCTCTCACCCTCTGGTCAAACAGTTCCTGAGAGGAGATACAAATTTAAGACCCCCTCCAGGAGAGCTCCCACTCCAGCCTGGGGCCTTAACTTTGTACTGGAGAAGCTCACTCTTCCTCCCTTTGAACCTGCAGCTACAGCAGAGTTAAAATTCCTCTCTTGGAAAACAGCTTTACTTCTAGCCATCATGTCAGCAAGAAGAGTGCCTGAATTGCAGGCCCTTATGGCCGTGGAACCCTTCATTATCTTCCATGCGGACAGGGTTTCCCTCAGGACTAACCCCTCATTTATGCCCAAGGTGGTATCTAGTGTGGCTTTAAACCAATCCATTAATTTGACAGCCTTTTTCCCTAATCCTCAGAATAAAGGGGAAAGGATCCTGCACACCCTGGACATGCACAGGCAGCTTAGGTTCTACCTTAACAGGACTAAACCTTTCAGAAAACCTGACCAGCTGCTAGTCAGCTTTGCTACAGGGACAGAGAGCAAGGCCATCTCAAAGTAAACCATTTCTAAATGGATAGCACACTGCATCCATTTCTGCTACAAACACCATGGGAAACCTAGCCCACAGGAGATCAGAACTCATTCCATTAGGGTTACCTCAACCTCTACAGCATTTCTCAGAAGAGACCCTACCCAGGGGGGTCTACCTGATAACACCGACACGCCAAAACACCGACAACGAAATAACTGACACAACAAAACCAAAAGAAACCGAAAGTTCAAAAACACGAAACTTCACATGTCCGACAAACCACAATCCCGACAATCAATAAAACACATACCTTTCCCGAAAAACACACACACAACACAAGCACACCAAAAACCTTGTAAACCTACACTAAACCTTACATACACAACTATCTATGCACTAACCTTAAACCAAACCCTAACCCTAAGGTCCGTCACTATCACACACTTACCTTACCCGCATCCTAACCCTAACTCACTTAACCCGCCCCTAAACCTAAAGTCCGTCACTATCGTAGACTTACCTGACCCGCACCCTACCCTAATGTCCGTCACTATCACACACTTACCTTACCCACACCTGGACCCTAACGTCCATCCCTATTGCACACTTACCTTAACATGTCGGTGTTCTCAGGGTCGGGATTCTCAACTTTCGATCATCTCCATTGTTGATCTTCCGGTGTCGGCGTTCTCATTGTCGGCGTTGTGGACTTTCGGCGTTTTCAGGTAGACCCTACCAGAGACATCCTGGAAGCTGCAACCTGGAGTTCTATGCACACCTTTACCAAGCATTACCACTTGCCTATCTTTTCTAAATCCAGAGCTGGATTTGCCATAGCAGTCTTGCAACGTCTAGCCCTAATGCTTCTTGACTGCCTCCACCCTTCTCAGCTTTGGGATTCAACCCAAGTGTAATGACTACAACAGTGAAACACGAAGAACATAGTACAGTTGTGTACACTTACCATAAATGTAGATGTTCGAGTGTATTCACTGTTGCAGTCCTGGTTACCCTCCCTCCAGCCCCCTGACTTCTCTATTCTTTCTACCTATCCTTTTTTTAACCATATCTTATAATAATGATATTTTACTTTTTACTGCGGGTGTTCCACACCATGTAATTGCTTCCTATTTTGGGGGCTCCTGACATCTGGTGCATGAAAAACTGATGTAATGGTGTTGGCTGCATGTTTTATACCCCTGATGACCTGACGTCATGGAAGAAGTGACAGCATCCGAAGCAAAAATCCCAAGACTCTGGTATTTGGGCTGAATGAGGGCTACCTGCAGGCAGATAACCCACTTGTGATGACTGCAACAGTGAATACACTCGAACATCTACATTTATGGTAAGTGTACACAACTGTACTTTTTATCACCTCATCTGAATATCTGTTTAAAGCTTCTTCCATTTTTTCCAGCCTTTTGTTATTTGAGTTGATATACTCCATCAGTGTTTCCTTTATTTTAATCAGGTATGTGTGCAATTGTCTTATACTTCCCTCTAGGTTACTGGAGTCATGTCTGGTGCTTTTTGCGAACAGCTGCAGTACTTTTCTCAGTCAATGTTTTTCCTCAACTTTTGTAGCTGATCTTCTTTCACATCTTCTGTATTCCTTTTTTCCTGCCATCTAGGCAGTGCACTAACTAGCCAGTTACTGAAATTTACCCAGAAATATAAATCCATTGGCTTTCTCTGCTAAGTTTCTGTTTTGATACTGGGAGAGAGAGAATTAAGCTGTTACTCAATGTGTCCTGTCCAGCCCTCCCTCCCCATTTTCTGAATGAAAAACTGAATTTGGTTCCATTCAGTTCAGGCAATTCCAGAAACACAAGCCCTTCAGGACATGCTGCCTCTGGACAATGTCTTGTAAAATGTAGTTGTCCATCTGTAAATTCCTTTTTCTCAGCAATTCTACCCTTCCTATGTTTTAGAGCCATCTCTTTTAATCTTCCCCAAGGTTATGACTGCAACAGTAATCCATACAAAGAACCACAGAACATTCTACAGTTGTGTAGCCAACTTATCATAATTGTAGTGTTACAAGGGTGATAACTGTTGCAGTCCCATTTCCTTTATCTTCAAGGGCACTGGAGATTAGTCTTTCCCATCCTTGTTCCCTTTTTCCCTCTTATTCTTCAGGTGTCTCAGGAGGGTAAGGTCTGTCCAGATCACAGACCAATATCCATGGGAGTGCCATTCTGGTGCTGTGGCACTGCTTCTAATGGCAACACTGGCTGAGGGGGGTATCAAAGATGGCCAGGCCTATGCCACCTCTATACAAGGTGTATAAGGGTATATGAGGTGAGGGGAAGGGGCTTAGCTCTGAAAGAATGACTGTCAGACTTCAGTTTATAGCAAAGTTATGTCAAGGTTATGACTACAAATATGACCACATTCAGACATCTACAGTTTTAATAAGTCGAATACACAACTGTACTTTTTTAATGGTTGGTAGTGTCTGTCATTCGAGGAGCAGGAACGCACCCTTAGGAAGCATGTGCTGATGCCATTATCATGTCTTGCAATGTTTCTTCATTCCTTTTGTCACCTTTGATGGATGTGTCCTTGAGTGTCATTGCCCTATCACCTAACCTTGGCACTTTTCTGTTACATATATGACCACTCTATGTCAGCTGAGAGTGGGCTAGACCATTCCAGAACCAGGAGTTGTAGGTTTTGGTAAGGGGATTCTGAGGATCCAGAAGCCTTTGTTGAGGGAATGAGACCTGCCTGGGTGACCCATTCTTTGGAGAAACCTTCAGATTCATAAAGCTCTCTCAGTACTGGCCTGTAATTCTTTACCCCCCAAGTTAATGATTACTGAGAAAAAAATTGGAGGAAGAGCTTTATATGATTCCTGCAATTGAGTCTAACCTCAACAAGCCGAACTTTTGATAGTAGTTGACGATAGTACACCAAGTTTACCAGAGAAAAGCTGTTTGGAATAATTGATTTAAGCTGAATAAATAAGTTACATAAATACTGCAAATGAAGGTTTAGAAAAAGTGTGTGTTAAACATAAGGATGTGTTTGTAGAGAAACTGTTATCTGCTAAAGGGAGCCAATGCTGTTATTTATGTTGTCACAGCTGCCAAGCCCATAGACTTAGTTTCCTTTGCAATTTGTGTTAAGACAGATGAGGAAGCAAATGAGCTGTTGAAAAACATGATACCTCCCATAAACCTCTCAGAATGAGCAACTTCTGTTTATCAGTCTTGAAACACAATATAACTTTTTAAATCTGTGGAAACTAAGTTAAAACTGTTAACCAAGCAGTTCTTTAGAACATTAAAGTGCATCATGCCTCAAGCGGAAGACATTTTCTCACTGCTGGCAGAGAACCAGAAATTAAAAAAAAAAAAAGATACAAGCCACGATTTTATTTATTTATTGACCAGGAACGTACGACTAAGACAGAGCCTATTTTCAGTGGCGGCCCGGGGAAACACATGTCTTTGAAATGTGAGCGGAAACCGATTCACCTGGAGGAAACCCATGTGAACACAGGGAGGACATGTAGAAGCCCCACAGAAGGCACCCCAGCCGAGAATTGAACTGGAGAACTTCTTGCTGTGAGGTGACAATATTAACCACTGCAGCGTACTGCTTATTAGTAGATGATTTTGGATGATCACTTTAAAAGATACTTCACTATAAATACTCATAAGGCAGTGGTTGTTTATAACCATTTGCATCTTGGAGTGGCATTTTGCACCAACAGTATTTCAGATGACTTGGAAGTTTGTTCCAAGGAGTATCACATGCTGCATTATGTATTTCATATCCTTGTTAATGGGGCCACAATAGACAGACATTTGCAGGTATTAGATTAAGTGTTTTGCATAGTGGGGTATCATTCTATTGTTTTATGAAGAGTAAATATATATATTTTAATGGAAGTACAACACTTGGAACATATAGTAGATGCATGAGTTAAATCATGTAGGAATTAATTAAACCCATTATTAGCAACTTGATCTCCTGCAAACATTAGTGAGATGAAAGTTTAAGTTTAGATAATTATTGAAACAGGCTCTGAAACATCACTGGTGCAAATGCAACTCCAAGATGTGAATGGTTCTAAATAACCAAATCTGAAAGCCTCAGTAAATATTTTGCATCATTTATTTGTGAATACAACAGGACAGAACATTCAAGATGTTGAAAATAATGCTAAAGACTGCTGATGTGTGTTTTCATTGTGCAGTTGCTAGGCAGATATTTCTCCTTTGTGATGTTTTACATTATGATCTAGGAGCTATCCTTTCATTCAGAATGCCAGAAGTGCAAAATTGGTTTTTACATCAAATAAGCGGACACCTTCTGAGAATATTGATCAAGAATGTGATAAAGAGGGATTAATATAATCTCGGAAGTCTAAAGACTTCATAACTAGTTTTTGGACTTGCTTTTCTAAGTGCATAGATCACAAACCTCTGCTTATTTTGTTTGATTAGTGGGAACTTGTTGCACGTCCAGATTCATCTAGATTGCAGCATTGGGCAGTGCTGTAGAATCCATATGAATATAACATTATTTACAGACTATGAAAGTTCATACTAATACATTGAGAAAATTATCCATTTCAAGAAAGCCTATCAATATAGCACCCCCGATGAGGTATTAATGTTAGATATCACTGGTGATATACTGGTACGTGTACCAAACAAGCACGGAGTGGACTGCTGAAGATGTCATTTTGTTGTAGGTTCATGAGTATTTATTGAAGGTTTAGCCTATTGCAATGAAACCAAGAGGTATATGTTTCCTGGCTTTAAGCATCATCTTAGGTTCATAGGTGTGCACCTAGGCTAATAACCACCGGGGCCTTTATAAACCTACCTGTGCAACCCAACTTGATTGTGTCCCTATGTATCATGGGTGTGTGTGTTTTGGGGGAGGTATGTTAGAAAGTTTCTAGAGGTTATATAGAGGGGTTTGGACATTTCTGTACGTCTGTCTATCTGAGACATTGGGGCCAGACCCAGGATGAATTTCCGATTCTCATGCATTGATCAAGGTTGCACTTAAACAGGGTTAAGGATGGACTCTGCTTCATGTCGATGGGGCAACTTTTCCAGAGCATGGGAATCCTTTGAGACACAAATCTGTTTCATGAACATGTCTTATTTATGTCACAAGCAAAATTTAAATCCTTGGATCTAGTGGTTCTGATGCTGTTCATTTTGTAGATGAGCAAAAGGTCCATCAGAGTTTGATCCAAGGATGCCTTGTATGCCAGGCATAGATCTCCACTTAGTAACCTGTAGGAGACCAAGTATAGAGATAGGGATTTAAGGCTGTCCATATAAGGCAATGTGTTTATACCCTGAATTCTCCTGGTAAGTAACTTCTGTAACCTTTCCAACTGTTTTGTTTATTTGTGTGTTACAATTTGACAGTGTGTCTTAAACGTGTCATTTTTATGTATTGTATTGTCTTTGACATTTGGCCTGGGTCTTGGCTGAAAAGGGTCTTCTGACCATTTCACGTACCTGATTACCAATAGAGAGATAGGTAGGTAGGTAGGTAGGTAGGTAGATAGATAGATAGATAGATGGATAACTCTTGTGCCTACCATAAATTAATGTCACATTATTTTATAGCTCTGTATTTTGTTTTGTTGCTTTAGAAAATACATTTTAACTACATATTCTATGTTTTGTCTACCTGTCAACTAAATAGATTACATTATAAAAGTGAGACAGTATACTGTATAACTTAAAAATGCAGCCTAAGTCTTTGTGCCTGCATCCGATCACATGTATCCAAACAGCTGAAGAGTTCTTATTACAACACATTGCTGTCCTGTTCTACTCAATGAGAATGCAGTGAAAGTGAGAAGGCTTAATCCATAAAGCATGGTGTCCTCTAAAGGTGCTGACATCATGCAGTCTAAACACGCAACATATTAAGGAGGTGCAGACCACAGTCTGAATTTGTAGACTATAAATTTCCATAAGAGTATTGTGTTATGCTGTGATTCACACAAACGCAGGTGCTTTAAGGGGCGATCTTGTGTATCTCATAAATAGCCACACAAGGTCAGTACATAAATAGCTATACTGAAATGTATTAGCCCCCCCCCCCCACACCCCACCAGTGCACACAAGTCTTGGTCTTCAGACACATAAACATACCTTGCTAAAGAGATATAGATGTTATTCCTGTTGAGACAGTAATTGTCTGAACATGAAAGCTGTTTTACATAGAAAAAAAAAATCACGCACTTTTGCTTTAAGAATATAGTACACACTGCGGGACATTAAAGCTCGTCAGTCTGTGAAATTGTTGTCTAGCAAACAGTTTTGAAAGGCAGATTGTATAGCTGCCACAGTGTGATTCACTGGCTGAAAGTACTGTCCAATAGATGCATTACTGTACCTAGTGATTGACCACTGAGACCTGTGGCAGCTTTTACACGACCGGGGAATATGAGAGTGAAGCATGACTGTTAACTCTCCTTGATTCAAAACAAAATTTTGCTCTCTCAGTTGTACAATTTATGCTTCTGTGACAACGTACTGAAGGATGCAGTCATTAGATAATGCTGGATATTATATTTATAAACTTATTCTTCAGAAAATACATATTAATACAAATCCTGTTATTCTATACCTTTCCTTCTGAATATTGTGACTACTTAGAACTGTCCCTGATTTGGACTTAGTCCCTGATTCTAGAAAAAGTAATGGAAGTGACCAGCAATGCATAGTGTATACTCCAGTTTTTACTGTTTTTGTTTTCCAACAGAAAGTGAAATCTACACTTCTTTCTTCTGGCAATGAGATTATATTCATTAATAATTATATATTCATTCATAATAAATGCTAAGCAGCTCCTAAATCTGCAACCTTAAATTAGATAGAACACCAATATTGCAGTTTATTTAAGCTGTACTCTTAAAATACCTTGGTACATATAAAAACAAGTGACTTGTCTGAGTTATTAATTCTTCAGCACATGGCTTTTATTTCTTCATATTTGCACCTTCCAGTGTTCCTGTAGTTTTTGTCTTCTCATTTTAGCGCTGTCCAGAGATAAGAGGCTGAGATTTATGGTCCCTATAGGTATTGTATTGCTGAATAATACAAATGAAGTTTGCTTACCTAGTAAACACTGACTGCAGCATGAACATTACCATATACGCCCTCCTCCAACCATTCTTTGTATACGAGTTGTGATGGCTCTTTGTATAGGTTACAGATACACATGTGAATAGATGCTTCAAATGGCTACCCCCCCCCCAACAGACTTAATTGTGAATCATCTGCGATCTGTACTGCTATGTGCGATTTGTTAAAGAATGAGACTACAGTATCACAGAGATTTCACGTTTTCATCTGGAGATGTCTTGTTGAACAAAGGGCCATATTTTCAACAAGTTATTAGAGTTAAAATTAAAGTTATTAAGGGACTGTACTATCCCTAAATAAATGGTGAGATGTTAAGGTCATGGATTTCAAAGACCTTCAGTTATAGATGATAGAATTAGGAAAGAGAATGGATTTATTCAGGATGAGTTGATAACTGATAAAGAGGAAAAGAGAGAGCTAGAAAGTAGAAAGGTAAATCAGAGAAGGCACATCCTCAACTCGTACATGCAAAGTGGAAGGTTCCATGAATGAAACATTTAAGATGTAGGATTTCATGAACTGCTTTCAGCTAAATTCATTACATTCAGCTGGTATGTTTCTGGGGCTCTACATAAACTGGTTATTTCTCCTGGACACTGTTTGTTGCTTTTAGCTTTGCCTGCTAGCCATACAGTTCTTGCTTCATAAATTTGTCTCACACTTCTCTAAAATAAGGCACATGAGCAGACTCTAGCATGGCGCTGAGACCATCAGTTATATGGAAGTCCGTGTAAGGTACAGTCATGGTTAAATAGCTATTACATGATTTGGCTATGGCCTCATCAAAATCTTTTGTAATGCGCAGAGCACAGAGATTATAGTGTGAAAAAAGGAAAAGATCGTCTTGTTAAACACCTTTTTGACATAAGGTGCTTAATAAGCACCTCTGCATAATGATAAGCTCTTGTCTCATGAAATAGCATGACAGTGGCTAGTGCTGTCCATGACAGAAGTGCAGCAGAAGATAAAATGACTTTTTAAAACCAGTTAGTTAGGAATCTTTGCCTTTGCTCAATGTTTGTATGGTAGTGTTCAAGCTGTAAAATACTTTGCAGTCCTGCACTGTTTTTTTTTCTGTAACTTGTAATATAATAAAGCTCCATGCACTATGATTGGGTCTCTCCAATCATAACCAACGTATGTGCTCTTAACAATAATGTCCCTAGTCACCTCTTGGTCATCTCTCCCCTCCGCTCTTGAGTTAAATTTCTTGACAGCTCTGTATTGAACATCTAAGTTGGTTATAATCCTCTGTGTTGTAGTTAAGTATATATTTATTTATGTGGCAATTCAGTGGCATGGAGAGAGAAAGTGTCCTGACTATGCTGCCAGTGGTCCAGGTTTCATTAGTGGTTTTGGTGCTGAAGGAGCTCAGCAGACAGCTGAGAAGATGGAACCATGGGCCATTGCTCCCATGTCTAGGAAGAGAGGGCAGGAAACTACCTCTGCAGGATCATCCTGAGGAAGAGCTATGACAGCCTGCAACGCATGGAGCCTCACACCATTTCTGATCTTCCTTACATGTCTGTTTGCTTAAGCACATATAGTGATGTTCTGTCTTAAAAATATATGTTCGCTGACACAGGTCATTTGCTAAGCCCCTCCCATGATATTCAAGCACATTTGGTAGTCCTCAGAATCCTGCCACATTACAGTGGTAAGAACATAATCACTAGAAAGACAATGCAATGACAGAAACTACATTCATCATCTTCCTTTCCTTGTTATTGCATTTGCTAACTATTCACTGATGATGTCTGTTAAACCAGACATTGGAATTCTCAACCCAACAGTTCTGTGTGTTGTTTTCACATATGAAATATGGGCATCTTCAGTGCCCTGTTTTTATCCATGTGTTTGCTGAACTTCCTCCTTAGACTTTGTGAAAGACATAACACTGTGCCATTGGTGAGTGCATTATGTGTCCATGTGGTGAGTGTGCACGTATGTACATGCATTACTTTTCTTACACTTGTTCTTTACTGCTTCATGCAGTCTCCATAGAGTCAGTACACACTGTTAAGTGTGGGTCTTCGTGTGAATCAGAAACATTCAGTGCTCTGTGTTGAAACTTGGTGCAAACTGTCTAATTCTGATACTAGCTCTAGAGTTACCCATTAGGTACCCGACTTTCACAGTGTGGACCCAGTTTTATGAATTCCACCCATAATCACTATTTGATCATGTAAGTAGATTTTTAAATTTGCAAGTGGATACAAACTCGCCTTGAATATAACTCTTTTCCCCAAATACTTTTTAGGCTTTTTTTTTCTCTGAATGCTATATTTGCAATAGAAGAGAGAGAGACCCTCTTTTTAACAGCACCAAATCAGTTTTAATTATTGTTCAGAATAATGCCTTATAGATCCTGAAAATATCCTTCAGTTAAACAAATTAAAACTGTAAAATTCCATGCCCTTACTGTAAGTCCTCTTTTGATATTATTTAATAGAGAAGATGTTTCTGACATACAAGAAATTGAGAGCCGGATACAGCACTGTCCCAGGCATCATTGGCTTCAGGTCAAGAGCACAAATTCAGTCCAGGACATTCCAGTCATAAGACTATATTTGGATCTCACTGAGTGTGCCAGTGAGGCAACAGTACAAGAAAGAGGTGTGCCATCCTGCCTGGTCATAGCAAGTCACAAATTACTCAGCTTTGTCACTTGGCTTTAACATGATTTGCTAGACTGTATTCATAGATGAATATCTCACTATATACTCAGCTGTGGCAGTAGGCAGCTGCTATAAATCTCCTGTAGGTATGCCCTTGCTGCAAGCTGTACCTTCTGAATTGTTTTCAGAGCTGATATACGGAAAGGTGAGTGAGATAAGTATAGCTCAGGTAAAGGTCCTTCGTCTTTCTAACCTAGGGTATCACAGAACTTTGTGGTAAAGTATGAGCTATGTGCAAGGGAGAGTCCATTTACCACACCACACTGAACACAAATATACAAATGCATTTTTTCTTAAATGTAATAGTGGCTGAACTTTGGTTACATAAATGTCCTGTGTTTTCCGGAACGTACTTGTCTTTTCAGATTACATTGTAAAAGATGCAGTGCTTCTACACCATCTGATAGGACATTACATCTAAAGTTGACATCCTAGATGACTGTCTAATTTACCTGTTCTAAACATTCAATAGCCAAGCATGTCTCAACAGGGAAAATGCATTGCTGAGTACCTTAATGTGACTATAAGATGTCTGAAAATTTAAAATGCATGCACTGCATTGTTCATATTTCTTTCTCCTGGATCACCAGAAGCTAGTCAGTGGGCCATAGGCAGCTGCCTTATGTCTGTCAGGAAACATTTGCTCTCCTTTATTTTTAACAGTAGTTATTGTGACTATTTATTTTATAAGTCAGCATTGTTATGTGAATCCTTGAAGGAAGTGGATAAGGTATATAAACCTTGGCAGACTTCCCTTGGATTACAGCTGGAAACAAGAGAAGGAATTAGGAAAGAGACCGCTCTGTGTAGTACAGGTGAAGAGGAATCTGGCATTAGCCCTTTGGTGGCCTTTCTTCATTTTTTATTTACCATGATGTTTTATTACCATTTACCTATCTCCTGTTTGTTTATTTATTTATGTTTGTTTTTGGTTAGGATGACTGTTGAACAAGTGAACAGAGGACCAGTAGCGCCTGCTATCTAGTCATATCATTTTGTAAAACAGAGCTTTTGTGGCATGATTCTTGAGGTGTGTGCAGTAACTAAAAATGGACCTTAACTTGAATGAGGACTGCCTACTGAGTTATACCTCAAAACCGTGCAAAATGAATACTACTTGTTCATTATTCAAAGCAGTTTATCGCTGGATTTTACCCCAGGCTTCATCCCAGTGATGGAGAGCTCTGCTCATTTTGTTTTCACCAACATGACCTTGTTACCATCACTTCTGCCTCCTGCACTAGGCCTTAATGCCTAATAGCATGTCTAGAATCTAGGGGAGATGCATGGTATGGGACTGTTCAGGGATTTTGCACTTTAAACCTACCCCTCTCTGGCATACTGTAGTATACCTAAGCAGGTTGTTAAGGATGGTAACCTATTTTATTCTGTGCATACCTTGTTTTATGTATTTGTTGGCTTACTGTGTTTATGTGGATTTACTATTCTCAAAATCAGTATGTGGATTAACTATTATATCGGGTTACAGTGGGTGAGTTATCACAAACTCAGCCTCAGCTGGGACTGTCAAGGAGACCACATCCATTGACAGCAGGACCTTATTCCTTAGTACCAGCCCGACTATCTACCTGGTGTTTGAAGCTATGCAAATTTGATGTCATTCTAAAAGTAGTTACCAGCATACTCTTTCATAACTGTCCTGCTCTAACCAAAAAAAAAAAATTTGTTTTTTCCCCATTGGTATTATAACCTGGAATGTATACATGAAGGTTGCTATTCCTAATCCAGACGTTTTGCAAAGTGGTGATACACCTTTATTTATGGTGGTGTTTCGTGTTTTATAAGTATCTATATGTTAAAATCAGGTCACTTCTTAAAATCTATAATTGAGTGCAGTTTTAATTCATTTAGTTCAGTTTTATAACTAAGCCAACTCATATGCAAATTTCTTGTGAGAGTTTTTTAATTCTCTTCAGGTTTCTTTACCAGTGATTGGTTATAGTTACATAATGGTGAACAGTATTCTAGAAGAGGTGTTAACAAATACTGATACAAAGGTAACAGTATTTTCCTGTTTCTACTAGTAATTGTTTGTGAGATATCCATTATAATAGTGTAACATTTTCTAATAATACCACAGTACTGGCTTCAGATTCAATGAAATATCAACAATTACTCCCAGATCTTTGGCAGTCTACTATGGGTACAGTACAGCAATTTATTGCATATGCATTCCCATGTTTATTTCTTCCAAAGACAAAAAGATTAAACTTACTGGTTTTGTAAGACACCTCATTATGTTTTGACTATTCCACAACAGACTCCAAGCAATTCTGTATTATTTCTTGTTCTGAACTATTTGTCCATACACTTTCTGTTTCAGTGTCATCTGCAAATTCACTGACCCATACTCCTTCCGTTAAGTGTTGACATAACTATACTAAAGAGGAAAGGCCCCGGTACTGATAATTATGAGACCCCTCTATTTGCAAGTTTAGTCTCAGTGAGAACATTGACTTCCGCAGTGGTGCACCGGTAGCGTTGTTGCCTCACAATAAGAGGTTCTCCCATTCGATTCTTGGCTGGAGTGCAGGAAGTGCCTTCTGTGTGGAGTCTGCATGTCTTCCCCACAGTTGGGTGGGCGTTCGAAAAACATGCATAAATGGGTGTGCCTTCGTTGAAGGTTGAACATCGAGCTGGCCCTTTGGCATTCGTGAAAATCTTCTGCCAATCATTAGCGGATCGGAGTTGCACTGTGGCGACCCCTAACCGGGAAAAGCCGAAAGGCAACAAGTCTCAGTGAGAACATTAGCAATTCTGACTCTGCATATTCTGGTGTAAAGGCAGTTTTAAATGCATTGTTTAATATATGGTTTAGCCCCTGTTGCTCTATAGTAGATATAATTTAACTATAAGGAACTGAATCAAATGCCTTGTCAAGGTCCAAATAGATAACCTCAGCTGACAGGCCAGGTTGTTTGCATCATCACATTTTCATAAAATTGCAATGTGTTGGCCAGCCATGAATACTCTACAGACAAACCATGTTATTTAATATCCATCCCATGTCTATAATCCTATGGAATTCCAAGATGCAATCGCTCAAAGCACATTCCCATTATATGTTTTAGATTAATTGATCTATTTTTGTTTTATCTTATCGATTTACGTATGCTTACGCACACAAACTCAGACCTGATCTGCTGAATTTAACAACCAGCACTAATACTAGCTGATGGCAAACATATATTTAGGGGTGCAGTAATTTTCTTCCAGCCTTTCTTAACATGCATTGCTGCTTTAGTTATTTTATTTGTCCTTTGATAACCAGAAAAGCCTGACTGAGCCTATGGCCCATTTTCAACAGAGACCCAGGGATAAAAGCTCCACAACAGATTTGGACACATTTACACAGTACTTGTATACAAGGAACAAAAGCCCCACAAGAAATTAAATATTTACAATGAGTCTGGGAGAAAGGCTACACAAAAACACATACAAAACCTTTTTACAGTAGATCATAAGTAATTATATACAAGGGGTGAAAATCTCCACAACAGATAAAAACACAATTGAAATACATTTACAGAAATATTACTACAATAAACTGCAATCAGTAGTTCAATATGTACTGCAAGATGCAAGACACAGCCTATGTCAAGTAAACTAATACATAGTTATATAAAATATTGACTATATTTCTAATAATGTATGGAGGTGAAAAATAATGAGTGCTCTGCTAGCAAACAGGCAGAGTAGTAAAATAAGATGGGGAGGAGGAAAAATTGAGGACATGGAGAGAGAGAGAGAGAAAGAGAGGAATATTATTAGAAATATGAGAATGTTATGGAAAGACACTTGAGAAGAAATTAAATTGAAAGTGTTGGCCACAGAGGTAGAATAGCATACATTAGGATGGCATCAGTGAAAGCTTCTTTTGATGTTAGACCATTATTACCTGCTAAGTTATTTAGGTGTTAGTGAATTTAGAGTCAGAACGGCATAGTTATAGTGAATAGGTGGTCATGCATCTGTTTTGATGGTTGTGCATGTACAATTCCAGGTGTCAGACAGATATTTTTTTTTTGGTTGATCTTGAAATTGGAAAGGTCGCTAGTATGTTTAAGGGATAAGGGGATAGAGTTCCAGGAGTGGGCCACATAGCTAGAACAGAGAGAGAAATTTAGGCATGTACACCCCCACCCCCAACTCACAGAAGGGTGAGAGTTTTGCCTTGATGGCTGATAGCCACTGTATCCTGCACTCTTAGTTAGGAATTCTGGTCAGGACTGTGTTGTCGGTAATGCAGTTGGGACCAAATTTCTCCATTACAGGTTTAAAGAGTTAAGCATTGCAGACAGAGTATGAAAGTTGTATGAGACATGTACAGTGCAAGTTTTAGACTGCCAAGTTCTCATTCAACAGCACTGTAATGTAGCATGCAGCTCAGCCTTTAGTTCTGATATAGCTCATTAATTCAGAGCAGCCTAGTCCAATATTAGGTAATACTGTAACCGAAGGGATTAAAAGGTAACAGTAACAGCAGCTTAAAATCATAAATAAAATGCAGGAGTTTTCATGCACTAAGGGCAGTCTTTCCAAAAGTCACAAAGCCCTTAATTTGCGGACTGTACTACAGCCAAAAATAAAGCGAACATCCAATTCTGCAAAAAGAAGTTGTTACCAGACAGCCTCTTATTTCATGGAAAGGAAAAAAGTGGTAACAGTGCTGACTGTGACTCCTAGTGGAAGACAAAAGTGCAACAGGAACAGTGTTAGGGAGTTCACAGTGTAATATTACATATATTATATGCCGATAATCAAGGCCGGCCTTTGGTAAACTGGTGCCCTAGGCAAAAGGTCTCCACAATACCCCCCACACCACCCGGTGCCCCCACCTTGGTCTTCCTACTCCATCCAGATTACTGGAAAAGTGCCCTTGATAGAGCGGCGCCCTAGGCGGGCCCTTAATTGCCCTTTGGCTAAGGCCAGCTATGCTGATAATATCAACATCTGTATGTCACACTACCTTCCAAGGGGTAGATTAGTTACCCATAGCAAGTTTACTGTAAACCAGCATGTCCCTTTAACAGAGTAGCTTTTCCTCCCGATGAAACAATCCCTACACCGCCACATATAAAAAGGCATAATTTATTTTTTTCTTTTTATGTTTAGCTTCAATATTTGTTTTTAGGAAATCACCCTTCTCCACCTTTGACATCATTTTAACTGTCACATTTTAAGATTTTTGACTAAGGAAAACATACACATCAAGATGCTTATAGCCCTTTATTTTCATCTCAAACTTTGGTTATTTTACATTTAATACTCCTTACACATTCTTCCATTACGGTTGAGAATGTCAGGACCAAGTCTAGTGTCAAGTAGAAGACAGAAGGCATTCCCCAGCTATAGATAAAAACTGTGAAGCAGGTCTCTAGGGGGTAAGCATGGATCCTTTAAAATATGTCATATGGAGCAGTGCAACAGTAAACACTGTCTTTGTTAAATCCTAGTGGGTTTAATTGCCTGATAACACACTCCATTCATTCCTTATATTACCTTCATTAAACCCTAGAGGGTGTAATAACCTGCAAAACACATGCCATTCCTTCTGTTATCCTCAGTAAATCCCAGTGGGTGTAATTACATAAGAACATGCCATTCCTTATATTATCCTCATTAAAATATAGTGAATGTAATTACCTGTTAAATGCTATTCCGCATATTATCTTCGTTAAACCATACTGGGTGTAATCACACATTAGGACATGGCACTGTCTAGTAGTGCTGGCCTTTTCTGTTAAGCACTAATATACGAACTCTGTCAAGGACTGTGTAATGTCTCTTGATCCCTAGATAATTGCACTGCGTACTCTTAAGTAAAGTTGTGTTGAAGTTGGTGCTAGTGTCGAGGCTTAGTATGTTATTGTGTGTAGAGGTGACAGTACTACATGATGTGTTTGTACTGTGAAACATCTGTGAGTGTGTAACTTGGCTTTTGATCATTACTTAATGATGCAACACAACTATGTGTGGTGATGTTTGTGCATATGTGCTTTCCTAGTTGGGTCATATTGTGGCCAGATAGGCTCATATTTGATAAACACATCTACCAAATCAAGAAATTAAAAAAAAAAAAGAATACGGAGTACTTTTTTATTACTGTCTTCAGTCATAGCACCTCAGCAATTGTATAAGGATAGTGGTACCTAACAGTCAAAATCATTTTGAAACTTAGTTAGCAGTTCAGTGAACATGGTTGTTCCTTTGTTGCCTTAATTGTTCCTGGAAGAGCTGACAAGACTCGTATCAAGAAACTAGGGAACTTCAATATGTTTAATTTATCTGCTCATTGCAGTTTTATAAATGCATGCACTGTGTGTCATTTTACTCTGCAGGTTCATAGGTTAGTATTAAGCTAACTGCCCTTTTGAGCCATTGTAAGCCTAGCCAATTATCCCTTGTGAGACTCAAACCCTGCACCTTGTGTTTGTAAGGCAAACACCTTAACCATTAGGCCACCCTCCCAACCTCAAATAAACAGCTTCAGCAAGGCTCAAACCCAGGACCCTGCACACCATAGCCAAAGTGATTTATCACTAAGCCATGCCAGATATAAGGCAACAACAATAGCTGAGTGAAAATCATAGGGGGGTACAATGGGTCAGCAGACTATAGATAGATAGTAATTCTAGATTTATAAAAACTAGATCTTACAGATATATATTATGGTGGCACACTGGTGCAGCAGATAGCATCGTCACTTCATGTTAAGAGGTTCCCCGGTTAATTCTTAGCTGGGGTACCATCTGTGGGAGTGTGCATGTCCACCCTTTGTTTGCATGAGTTTCTACTGGGAGCTTTGGTTTCCTTTCAACTCCAAAGACATATGCAGTAGTTGGATTGGGCACTCTAAACTGGCCATAAGTGTGAGTGTGTGTCATACTGAAGGGCAACAGAGGTAGGCCTAGCCACCCAATGGTGTGAACCTTGGCACTAGATGATTATCGCTATTAAAGTGACACCCTGACCCCATATACAAAATGGGAAAAAGGGGTTGTGGATGAATGGCTGGATCTTACAGATGTGGATTGTGTTTCTCTATGTGAACTGACAAATGTCATTTTTTTGTCTAGAAAATGGCATCTTTGTATATTTGTTCTGTTGTACCACATCATTGGTTCTTCACTTTCACTTTGTAAATTGCTAATTATATTGTTCTGCATCTGCATTTGTTTTGTAAATTATCTCTGCTTTGCTGTGGCTGAAACGGATTTTTGCACCAGACTGCTCGTACAATTATTCAACAAGTTAGTAAATAATTTATTAAGTGCAAGTGTTACTCAAGCAGGTTTTTGTCTCTGATGCACGAGTAGGCTACATTAACAGAAAAGAAGCACTATGTACTAAGCATAAAAAAGACACATGTAGATACATTTCCATAGAGCTTTCATGATTTTTAACATGACACATTGTGCTACAGCAATAATAAACAGCAGTGTGCGCATTCCTAGAATACTGTCACCTCTTAAATAATGGATGCGGTCATTCTGTGGCCTTGAATAAACTGCCTGAATATGGCCTTAACTGAACGTGGCAGGCATCCTTTTATGTACTCTTGTTTATTTTTCTCATGGAACATAAAACTATTTTTTTTTTCTGAGCTGATTTCTTTCATTAATGTAAATGTCGCTTCTCATGATGTATTTTTGTGATATGGATACAACACAAGACAGATGGAAAATACTTAATGCTTTTTAACAACGGTACTTAGTTTCAGGTTGAAAACTTTGGTAGAGGAGGTTCTCTACAGAAGGCACTGTGACTAGAAAGAGCTTCCTTGCTTATTTGAGGATATGTACAGCACTGTATGCACAAAACTGGAGGCTGTTTAAAGCATTGAAGAAGATGGGTTCCTACTTCTGTTTGTAGTAATATTGATAGTGAAGTTAAAATTGCCCCTGTAATGAGAATTGTCCTGTTTGGACTTTTACTTTTATGGAAACATTCCTAGAGTCCTTTATTCAGCTTAGACTTTCTACTTAGTATTGTCATGTCAGTAAACTGTTTTGACAAATAAAAGTTCTCATTCAGTATTTGGTAGGTAAGAAGTACCACAAACAGGTCTGAGATCTCCTTCTAGCTTACACAATTGATGCTAGTTTTGATGGACTTTGTAGCTTATGGATAGCTTGACATTTTTCCTTCTGCTCATGGATCTTACCCCCAAAAATGTAATATCCCTTCCTCTAAGTAAACTGATATGCAGGCTTATTTGTAAAGCTCTTTGATGTGTGTTGTTTGTATGAGAAAAATTATCTATCTACCATGTATCTTTATATAATGTAGTATATCTACACATACACACACACACACACACACACACATATATATATATATATATATATATATATATATATATATATATATACACACACACACACACACACACACACACACACAGTGTTTGTGTGTGTATGTATACATGGCATATATGTATATGCATATGTGTGTGTTTGTACTTGGGCAAAATCTTTTTTGTTAAATTGCCAGTCTGGTTTACATTAATAATATGCAGATACCCTTCAGTTGTATAACGCAGACAAGTAAGACTGTGCACTCTTGTAACTAGAGTCAGAAACAGAGTTTGTATCATTCATATCAGATCTAGGAGGAGATATGTAACTAAACAAATAAATGGACTGTCGTGGAAATGTTCTGTTACATCCCATCTGTTACCATTTAGAGACACAAAAATCCTACCCGTATAGACATTCTCAGTTCAGCAATCAAAAAAGTATTTTCCTGTAATATCCTTTGCATTTTATGTGCTTAGATTGTCTTAGGACTGAACAGTGTGTGGTAATATCACTTTAAATATGTCTTTCATGAGTTGTGGTATCGTGCTGGTTGAAATATTACCAATGAGACTGGTGCTACATTGTTGTAATGACACAGACTGAAGGACTGCACTGGTGCTGACCAGGGTTTAGCAAATAAATAATGACACCTGCTCCTTCAAGAAAGTACCAGTTTTCCTTTGCTCTGATTTAAAGGTGATGTAACTCCCATCAGTGTGAAGAAATCAGAACAGCATTAAAAAACACCGACTCTGGATTAATGCAGACTGCTCCGTTCTAAACTGCCCAGTTTACATGAGCGTGTGGTTATTAAATGTTTGACTTCCACTTTTGAGTCATAGAGTCTCAACTTTTTATGAAGGGAAAATGGTAACCAGAGCTTAGTACAAGCCAGCAGGATGGAATGCCCGTCTTCCTCACAACTTATTCGGGCACGTTAGACATGCATTTTGTCACTGTGTACAGCTTTGATCAGAACAGCTGCTGTCTGACAGTTATCATGGACAAGTGCAGTGAGCTTTCATCTTCTCCTGGAAAAGTACTGAAGTATCTGTCCTTATGGTGTTTTGAAGGAAATTGTCACATTTTGTAGCAGAATGGATTATGAAAGCTTTACAAGTAAGTGTTGCTCTTTTTCATAGAAAGTGCCTTCTTCATGTTGCCAAACTGTTCAGTTTTGCTTGATTTAGTTTTATTTAGTAGGATTCCTGCAAATTACTGCTTATTAATACTAATACCTAGCTTTTAAAGCTGTGTCCTTTCAGTACATTTTCTTGTCTGTAAAATGTTGGGAACAGTATTATGACAGCAGCTTAGTCATATGCAAAATTTAATTTTGTCATTATCGATAAAATGGCATTCTGCAATGCAGAAACCTACAAATAAAGACTTTTACAAGGTGCTTTTTTGTGTATGCTACAGGATGCTGTCTTGTTACAGGCACTGTGCTTTTATAAAATGTGGGAAAAATGCATTGTTTATAGAGTTTGCTTCTATTATATAGACATTTTCAACACTGTTTATTGCTGAAAGTAAATAGTGACGCTAAGATTTCATCAAAAGTCATGTATGTCATTTGCTGTAGACCAAGACAAAAACACTCATCTGGTAATATAGACTTCATTAATTTTTAGTCATTTCCTGGGTCCTATGTATTAAGACGAATGGAAAGGTTCCCTCTGAATAGTAAGCATTTGTTTTTAAGGACTCGTTCTTAAACAAGTTGCTTAGCTGAATTGCTGTCTTTTCTTAGAGCCTGCAGATGTCATGAAAAAAGAAAAAACAGCAAAGTATTTGAACTTAATGTTTATAATGCACAGATATGTGCTTTCATGATTCACATAGAATAAGTATATAAAAATTAGAACAGAATGCTGTACTGATAAGAAGGGTATGTTTAGGAAGCTGTGACACATCTCTTGATCAGTCTGGAAAGGGAAAACAGCCGTATGTACTAGAAGCACTGTGTGCTATATGCTCATTGTAAACTTTCTTGCTGTCACTTGTTCAAACAGGCAAATAATTGAACTCCCACTAATTCTCCAATAGCTAATAAGCTCCCCTAGCCTTACCAAAACCCTAAAACTCCCTTCCTGCTACCTAACCCTAAAACTCCAACCCCATCCCTAAACCTAAAACTCTAACCCCTCTCCCTAAACCTAAAACTCTTTTCCTGCTACATAATACTAATACCCCTCTTCCGCTCCCTAATCCTAAATCCTTACTCAGCACGGCTTCTCTTTGGAGCACGCATTTGAATTCAGCCTTTAGCAACACTTCACTTCCTCCCCATGGCTGCTTGCGCAACCTCGTATTCAAGTTCTAACATGAGCAGCAGCCTACATGATATATGCGTTGCTCTAGTCCCTGACTTTGAGACATAGTTTCCAAGCACTTAGGACTTGAGCACTTGTAATGAACCAAAAAAAAACTCCATGGTTTTGTTACAGCAGGGCTCTGATAATACTGTGGACTTTACACATAACTCCTACTCTAACTATAAAAATATTGTGAGCTTTAGATATTCAGAAATATATAGCGAGAAACCATTATGGTTAGCTGTAAGATCACATATAAAATACACATTGAAAACATATGAGCTAAGTCATGTAGGATCAAACAGCTCCTTTGTTATAGCATGTACTTTATTCAAAACCAAAAAATAACAAAATAAAACTGAGCGCTTTCTTCCATTACAAATGGGACTTCATCAGAGTTTGAAATAATAGAGCTCCAAGTTCTTTTTAAACCTCATTAACCAATCAGATGTTGTCTGGTGAAAAGTAACACCATCTATTGGATGAAGCCAAAACAAGGAACTGATTACATTGCAAAATTTAGAACCTTAAAGTCACAGTAATGAAATCCACTGAAAAACAGTTCAGACCTAATAAAGATACAAAAAATGTTTTTAAGAATAAAAAATTATTTTACCAGCTGTATTAAGTTGATTCACACCAAATAGTGTCCAAGTTGTATTACCTTAGATTTTTACAAACCTTTTTTATAAATGTTTTTATGACAGCAATGGCTTGAATTTATTTGTTTTGTTTTAGTTAAGAATTCCTATGTTTTTACTGATGCATTTTTATTTATGGATTTATTTGATGTTTGCCTACTGGGGAGATCCTACTAGAGTGGATGTCAATTTTCAATGGAGGCCCGGGGAGAAAAGCTCGAAGTACAAGTAAACAAGTAACATTAATAATGAAGTAATATTAATTTCAAAGAAACAGCAAAACATCAGATAGAATTAACCGAGACCAATATTCTTTAATGCAGTACAATAGTTATGGGTTGGTAGAATGGAGGCCCAGGGCAGGTAAAAAGAAAAAAATGGCTAGTAAACAGTTTTGACAGATAGGCATACTAGTAAAGCAAGCAGTTGTTTGTTATACACAGAAAAAGACATTAGCATAGCGTACCATGAATAACATGAAGAATGTAGATGGGGGGATTGGGGAAAGAGAGGTATAGTGTAAGAGTGTAAAAAAGGCAGATGTAAAAGTAGGGAGAAGATTGGAGGTAATGGTAGAGTCATTCTGAAGCTGTGTATGAGCAGAGCCAGTTGTTAGTTAAGTGTTCCTTGAAGAGGTATTTAAACTTGCATGGGTTTGTGGTATTTAGGATATGTTGAGGGATGGTGTTCCATATCTGGTATATTTGACTAGAGTATCGTGCGTCTCCGAAAGTATTGTTTGCTTTAGTGACTTTTAATATTTGTTAGAAGATCTTAGGTTTCTGTTGTTGGAGTAGGGTTGTACAAGATTTTGGAGTGCTGAACACTTATTAGGTTGGTTTATGATGGTATGGGCAGTTGTTATTTGATTGAGAGATAATAGATTGGGTAGTCCTAGCCATTTCAGTTGTCTGAGAGCAGCACAGTGGTGGGATCTATATGGGGAGTCTGAGGTAAATCTGGCGATTTTGTTGTAACAGGACTCAAGTTTAATTAGGTCTGTTTTTTTCAGGTTTTTGGAGGTGGGGGAGGCTTAATGTAGGGTGGTCAGTAGGTGTGGACTAGCAATTGATTGCCTGGTGGTATTAGTTAGGAATGGCTTGACTCTAGAGTGAGCTTAGTTTTATGTGGGCCTTTTAAATGACGTGCTAAATGTTTATCAAATTTCAGGCTATTATCAGTGGTGACTCAAACCAGTTTGGTGTGTGAGACTGGTTCAATTTTGGTTTTGTTGGATGAGTAGATGAGAAAAGGAGGAATGTGGTCAGTAGATTTGTTATTGGAGAAGAGCGTCAATTTAGTTTTGTTTGGACTGAGAATAAGTTGATAGTTGGAGAGAGAGGATTCAATGGCTGCGTAGGATTTTTGGATCATATCTTGGAGTTGAGAGAGTGAGGTCACAGCAGAGATGAGAGAGGAATCGTCTGCATATTGAACGATAGTGGCGAGGTGAGTAGCAGTGTAGAGTTTGTTGGTAAAGATAGTAAAGAGTAGTGGTCCAAGAACTGAACCTTGTGGGACACCAACTGTAATGGGTAATAGGGAGGAGAAATAATTTTTCCACTTAACAGCTTGTTGACAGTTGGGTAGCTGTGAAACCATGAGAGGGCTGTTTGGGTTAGATTTAGAAATGAGAGCTCATTGATTAGTATTTGGTGGGAAACTAATCTACAAAGATGGAGGATACAAGCTGTCCATTGTTTTTGAGTTGATTTATTGTGTTAGTGAAACTTATTAGAGTGGTTGTAGTGCTGTGTCTGGGACAGATTCCATGTTGGGAATTGGTCAGTAAGTTGTTACAGACTAGATAGTCCATGAGTTGTGAGTGTATATATTTTTCTATAATTTTGGATAGTGGTGATAAAATGGCTATTGGTCTAGTTCTACTAAGGTGCTGCCTTTGTGCAGAGGGATGACATAGGACATTTTCCAGAGCTTAAGGATATATTTCTTAGAGATGGATCAGCTGATCAAGAGAGAGATGGGGTAAGAGATAGTGTCGGCTGCTAGCTTAAGATATTCAACTGACAGCTGATCTGCAGCGTGGGATGTGGGCTTCAGTTTAACAATTGTTTTATGGTGTTTGTTTGGATAGGTTTTTGAGAGAAGGAATTGTATATGTTCCTGTTGGAATAAACAGGGGAGCATTGTCATTATTTTTCACTAAATATAGTATGGAGTTGGTAAAGTATGAATTAAAGTGAATTGCTATGCTATCTGTAGTATTTATGGTGGTTGGGGTTGGAGTTGAGGATTGCCCAGGTTGTAGTAGTTTGATAGCGCCCCAAAGTTTTGGGGGATTATTTTGATGTTGTTCTTGGATCTTAGTATAACACATTTTTTTGTTATTCTTGATATGTTTTTAGGATTTATTTCTTAGCTGCCGGTAGTTGTCAACTCTGAGATTGCACTACACTAGGGAAAAAGGTCCAATCCACACTGAACAGCAATCTCAATCAAAACTGTTTGATGAATTGCACTGTCAATTATGTGGTTTCGACACTGCCATTCATTGACCAAGTGATATATACCCATTTCACTTGTTTTTCTGTGTCTGTACTACAGTATTTGGTGGATATTAATGCATAATCTCCTTTTATTTACTGTAATTGTTTATATTCTTCATGCTGTACCAGTAACAAATATTATTTTTTAAAGGCTGAATTGAGTAGTGTGGCCTGTGCTGATACAAAAAAGACTTAGAGGGATGGAGAATGCTCTACCTCCAAAAAATATATCCCTTTGTAATAGAAGGCTTTTCAGACTATGCATCCAATAGATTCTGCAAGCTTTGCATCAGGAAACAATAGCAGTCATTCACAGGCTAGAAATGGGTTGGCACAAGCATTTGGAAGACATCTGTCCAGTGTCTGGAGAGCCTACTGACTTTGTTCATTGCAGTTTCATAATGTAGTGGTCATTCAGGGTCAGTCATATATATGGCTAAGCTCACATGGAAGGGACTGTACACAATGTCTCACCTGACATTGAAATACATACCTTTTATCTTTCTGTACACCAAGCCAAGAATAGAATCAGGGCCATATATGCCCTTGACTAACAAAAGAAAAAAAAGAAATATGTTAAAAGGTTAGCTAAGAAGAAATGGAAGGCATCCAGATATATGAAAATTACCATATTTTCTGGCATGATGTCAGAACTGTAAAACAAAGGAGAAGAAAAAGTTCATAGGTTCGGTTGTCTATCTTATGAGCAAGTAGTCTTCAAAAAGCAAGATTTAGTGCTGTAATTCCATGCTAGTAATTCCCTTCCCCTTGTATGTGTTGACCAAGATAGGATAGTCAAAAAGCCCATTTTCTGTGGAGGAACAGGATGAAAAGCTTAAACAATGTTTAATAAATAAAGTATTGTAAAATTTATTTTAGGAAACAGTCTTTGTAAGTGGAATAGTATTTAACATTGAAGGTAAGAAAATTGTTTCTAACAGACTTGTGCATAAGTTAGGATACATGTCAGTCAATCAACAGCGTTTCAAATGTCGAATGATCAAGAGAAACTGAGATCAAAACAAATTTTACAAACATCAGAGGTAAGGTTTTTGTGCAGGGAGCAAGCCCTTGCACTCCTCCATGTGGAGGTGACACCCCACCACACAAGCACCCCAAACTTAAATTTACTTGCTCTAAGGTCGCACAATAGTAGAGAAAACAAAGTTGATTAGTTGCTTTTCAGTCATCATACAGCACTCAGTGAAAGCACTGTCACTCGAATGACAGGAACCCCATAAGCTAAATAGTATTAGAAAGAAATTCTAATAGTAAATATTCAGGAATATCCTGAAAAATGCTATGTACAGATTTACAATACCAAAAATATTCTATGTACAGATTTACACTACCAAAAATAGTTCAAGTTATATAGATTGAAGTGTAGGTCATGCAAAACAATACTGCAGTGTGTTTGAGTATGTAGAGTTCACTTGAGGAAAAGTCATAAGAGAATAAGTGTAGAGTGAAATTTTTAATATAACTCTTGTAAGATTAGTATGGCAGAAGAGATGCAAGTTAATATATGGAAGATGTGGTGGTTAATAATCTGATAGAAAAAAATGCATGTTAATGAAAGAAGAAGATGTGTCTTTCGGCTTTTCCTGGTTAGGGGTCGCCACAGTGGAACTCCGGTCCACTGATGATTGGCAGTAGATTTTTACGTGCCGAGTTGCCGGCCCTGACACGCAACCTTCAACGAAGGTACGCCCATTCACGCATGTCTCCACACAAAAGATGCTCTAGCTGAGAATCGAACAGGCAACGTCTTACTGTGAGGTGACAACGCTACCGTAGCACCACCAATGAAAGAAGGTACAGTATAAAATTCAACAGAAGCTTAGATACATTTGTTTATTTGTCTGCATATTTACCTAGTTAAGCTTCTATTATGATATTGTGCATAGTCTTCTTCTTCTTCTTTCGGCTTTTCCCGGTCAGGGGTCGCCACAGTGGATCATCTGTCCGCTCATGATTGGTACTGGAGTTTTACGGTGTCAGGTTGCCAGCCCGGTGCCCAACCTTCCACAGAAGGCACACACATACACTCACACCTAGGGCCAATTTAGAGTGTCCAATCCACCTACTGCATGTCTTTGGGATGTGTGAGGAAACCCACTGAGTATTTAAAAGTAATGAACATAGCAATATTTGGGTCACACCAACTATTTGCAGGGAAAAGGAATATGCTTAATGCAATTTTTTACTGTTTGAGAACACTAGATAAAGAAATTCATGCCAATTTAATGTTTTACAGCTCATGACATGTTCAATTAATTTTTTGAAGAGAAATTGGTGAGAAACCGTGTCAAAGACTTTTGACAGGTCTAAGAATATAGATGTAACTAAGAAACATTTATTCCTTTTGATATATTCTGTTGAGAAAAGTTATTACTGCTGTCTCAGTAATCTGACATGGTCAAAGTCCATGTTGGGTTGTGAATGTTAGTGTTTGTTGTTTCTGCTGTTGTTGTTGTTGTTGTTTATAAGACAGGATATATCGATAAATACACTTTCCTAAGATTACTTTTGGTCTATAGTTTCACAGGACTGTAGAGGAGCCTTCCTTAGATAAAGCTGTTATAAAATTATTGTTATTAGGGGTAATGTATGTAATTATCGACCGTGAGATTGATAAGTCAATCTCTAAACAAATGTGATAGGTTAATTTGAGCACAAACTGTCTAGGCGTAAAATGACCTGCAAGGGCAGCTAGCCTAGCACTTAGCTATGAACCTGTAGAACATTGTTTACAGTGTAGAGACCTACAGTTCTTTAACATACCTGTTTGTTTATTGGGTTTGAAATGGGGTAGGCGGTGACATTAGCTGATGAACATAGATATTTTGAAAACAAGTTGTCTGGTGCTAAGGAGGTAGGCTATAATTTCTTTATCAACTTTTTGATGTAGTCTGTGGCTGCTGGTAATAAGTTGAAGTATCCATAGTTTTAACATTTCTGAGTCTGGCACAGAAGCTGGGCTATGCTTGCAAGCTATGATATAGTTTGGCTCATTTAGTAGCAGGTATGTCTGTGTTTATTTTCCAGGTATTAGTAATTTATTTAATACATTCCAGAACATCTAATTGTATATTAGTTTGTATTTTTTTGCAGTAATATTTCTTTTTCTGGTGCCATAGAGACCTCTCCTCATTCACTGGGTACCTGACTCATGTCCAACACTGATGAGCAGAGGAAGGATGCAGATGCAGCATTGTACTGCTGCCAGGGAGTGTGGCATAATCTCCACCCCATGGCAACAATCCAAGCTCTGCAAATGCTGCCTTCAGGAGATGCATGGTCACTTCAGTGCATGAACAGCTTCTGTGAATGCTCACTTCCATGCATGAGCAACTTCTGTGCATGCTCACTTCCACGCATAAACAACTTCTGGGCATGCTCACTTCCATGCATGAGCAACTTCTGTGCATGCTCACTTCCATGCATGCGCAACTTCTGTGCATGGACAACTTCTGTGCATGCTCACTTCCATGCATGCGCAACTTCTGTGCATGAACAACTTCTGTGCATGCTCACTTCCATGCATGAACAACTTCTGTGCATGCTCACTTACATGCATGAACAACTTCTGGGCATGCTTATTTCTGTGCATGAGCAACTTCTTTGCATGTTCACTTCCATGCAAGCACACTTCACCGGTGCATGAACAACTTCCTGACCATATGTAACTAGGAGTTCACCAGGCTCTTATTGCTGCTTTTGCAACAAGCCTAGGCAACCCCCCCCCCATGATGGGTGAGATGGTCTCGACCACCGACATCCCCACCATGGTCTCGACCACCGACACCCCCACCCAGTTTGACTAGCACCAATGCGGCGAGTTGACTAAGGATCATTTAGGATGCAATATCCGCTTTATCCCACTGTAATGTGGCCAGGTATTGTTAGATTTCTCTTTGCTGAAATATGTTTTGTTTCCAGCCCAATTAAATGAGACATCTTTGTGCATTTTTGATTTCTTTCCAAATTGCATATATTGGTTTGTGATCACGTAAAATGTCTCATAATAGTTCAGGTTCAGTGATATTAGTGATGTGCATCCCAACTTGGAAAATATGTTAATATAATATTTGGAATTTAAGCCGCTGCGGTGCAGTGGTAGCGTTGTCGCCTCACAGCAAGAGGTTCTCCAGTTCAATTCTCGGCTGGAGCACCTACTGTGTGGAGTCTGCATGTCCTCCCCACGGTCGAGTGGCGTTCAAAAGACATGCGTGAATGGGCATGCCTTCGTTGAAGGTTGGGCGTCGGGCTGGCACCTCGGCACCGTAAAAATCTAATGCCATTCATTAGCAGACCGGAGTTCCACTGTGGTGACCCCTAACCGGGAAAAGCCGAAAGAAGAAGAACAACATAATATTTGGAATTCATTCATGAAAGTATGGCTTTAAAATCTATCAAGCTGGTGTTGTGGATGTTTATTATTTTTTTTTCTTAATTTGGCAAAATGTATTTTACAGTTTAATGACTGTAACAGATAAGAGGTAAAAATACCTTAGAAATAAATTCAAATCTTTTGTAATACTATATAAAAGGAAAAGAGAAATTGCAGCATGTGCAGATATAAAATGAACTGTGTGACTGTAAAGTAAAATGTGTTGAACTGCGTTCATATTTAAAAAACAGCACTTACTTATTTTTCAAAAACAGTTTCCTTTGAGCACTTGTAATGAAGGACAGTAAATCTGAGTTTATAGTGCCACCTAACACTAGTTTCAATGAGATCATTCTGTACAATCCCTCATGTAGTACAAAGGCCCTTCTTCAATTACGCAAGAGGCATAAGAGAATTGTCAGTGACACCATGTAATGCGAAAAAATTAAATACATTTTTATAGCTTCTCTCAG
Source organism: Protopterus annectens (assembly GCF_019279795.1). Classification (NCBI taxonomy): domain Eukaryota; kingdom Metazoa; phylum Chordata; order Ceratodontiformes; family Protopteridae; genus Protopterus; species Protopterus annectens. The sequence continues at coordinate 879,374,516 of NC_056748.1, read as the reverse complement.
ATATGTACATATATTCTTGCGCTAAGTGTTGGCTTTGTCTTTTCTAACCAAAATCTATAATATGTGCATACTTTACTGTATTTTCGTCATAGAGCAAAGTAATTAAATATGGCATTATGGTTAAAAGTTTGCTGTACAGATTATCTTGGAAATATCAGTTGCAGGTGTTTTTTTTAAATAGTAACATTAAGATTCTGAAATCTTTTTCACTACTAAATTAAAGCTTTAAAACTGCTGATTACTAACTGCAGTAGGCACAGAGCAGTAGTGTCTACTATAGTTTTCAGGAGCTTTTAATTGTAACTTTTTCCATTTAACCTTTTTAATATTAAATTAGGACATGTTCATGTTTATATGCTTCACCCATGAAATTTAATGTCATAAAAATGAAGAAATAACAAGATGGGCTCAAATTTAGGAGTGTACACTTATGAACATTACAGAACTGACTGTGCATTGCATAAGGATAAAGTCCTGTTTGTTATCTGGATGAACTATGGTCTTTTAGTGACCTGAGTGGTGGAAAAATTGGCCAGAGAGGGCAGAGGTGGGTGGCAGATGCCAGATGGTCCATCCTGGCAGAGGTGAGACAGCCAGGTCTATAGAATTGCTGACCATCTGCAGAGGCTCAGTGACAAAGCTGGTACCTGTGAGGGCCGTAAACATACATTCCCCACAACACAACAATGAGGGGGATGGAAGTGTATGCCCCACCATGAGTCACTCACAGGAAATGGACACACATGCCCCACCACTATGCTCTGAGGAGCATAAATATGTATGCCTCATGCTGCATCACTAAGGGACATAGAAATGCACGTTGTACCATGCAGCGCTGAGAGACATGGAAATGCAAGCCATGCTAAGCAGCACTAACAGGCCGTGTCTGGACATGCTGCACCAAGCAGTGTTAGAAGCTATAGCCAGGACCTGGCAAGTGCAGGAGCAAGTACAGGTCACTGATGTTGTGGAGCAGGACTTTCAAGTTGTCATGTGGAAGGAATGGGGACCAAGTCAAGCTGGAAAACGGTGATGGCTGCATGGATGACAGATACCCACAACCATGTCTCACCTGACGAGAACAACAATAGGCCGTTGAGGTTGTAGAGTAAATGAATAATTTGGAGGCAGAGTAGAATGAAAAAAATAATGTTGCAGAGGCATGCTTCTAGACCATACACAATGTGGACAGCCTAGCAGAGTGTGTATTGAAGCCTACCTTGGGGGAAGGTGGCTTTGAATCAGGGCAGTGTTGTGGGGTCAGTGATCTTTCAGCTCTACTGTGATGAGGTGCAGTTCTCAAAAACAAAAAATGACCTTATCAAGTTTTGTTATTTTTATATAGTAAGCTAAGCCATGCTGGACGTCATATAGAAGGATGAAAGTAGCAGTGCTGTTGCCAAGTGTTGTGCATCATTCCATTCTGTTTATTAAGCAGTCTGTTCCATAAACTAGCAAATGCATGTAACACAACTGTTACATTCAGATGTACTTTCATTTGAAGCTCATCATGCCAGGCCAGTACACAGCCTGTGAGCAGTGCCTTGCATAATAAACCATAAATAGCTCATCTAAAGACTAACAGAGATCAGGAATGTATGAAGCTCTTCCCGGTGCATTTAGGTATTCATTCTGACTTTGGACTAATTGGGGGGGGGGGTTTCCATAGAATGACTCTTGATAAATCAGCTGCTGTAAACTGATGGGGTTGCCACAGAGCATTTTAATACATAAGCTACCGGTAACATAACATAGATATAGCAGAAAATATTTGCTGTAATAAAATCTTAATCTTCATAATTTACCTATTTTTCCAACTCTGCCAGACTGGTTGGACATCTTTATTGGGCTCATGTTTTGTTGCTGTAATGGGGATATAAAACTCTACCCCTGGAGATGGGATTGTATGGATTTTAGCCATAATCCATGACTGCTAGCTTTTCCTTCTGTAGATTGCATCATAGTTTTTTATAGGTTCGTAGGTAGGTACTAGGCTATCGGCCCTGGGGCCTATACAAGCCCAGCCAAAAAGGTACCCTGGCTTTTGCCACCCAAGAAAATTATTTTCTTGTGCCACTGTCGAGCAGAGCCACAGAGGTGATCCCCAGGGTGAATTTCCTATTTCCCATACAATCATCAAGATTTTTCTTGAAGAGTGCTAATGAGGAGCTTTGCTTGATATAGATAGGTAGTTTATTCCAGAGTATGGGAAGTCTCTGGGACAAGAATCTATTCCTCCGGCATGTTCTGTTTATTGTGGTGACAAGGTTTAGGTTCCTAGAGTGTGTAGCTCGGAGGGTTTGGGATTTCTTTAAGTGGAGCATGTCCAGCAACTCTGGGTTTGACATAGCTTTGTATGTTAGGCAGAGATCACCTCTGAGTAGGCGATATGCGACGGAGTAAAGCTGGAGTTTTTTGAGACGGTCTGCATAGAGCATCTGTTTGAGGCTGGTAATGCTCTTTGTGAAGTACTTCTGCAGCCTTTCCAGTTGTTGATGTCTTGTGAGGTACATACCAAAAGGGGCGTTGTACTCTATAATGGGTCTAATGAGTGATGAGTAGAGGGGAACAATGACCTCTTTTTTTCTGGATGAGAAACCTTTTGTGATGAGGTGTGCCACGTAGAAGGATTTCCTGACTACTGTGGCGATGTGATTATCAAAGGACAGACTACTGTCCACGTGTGTCCCAAGGTCTCTTATCACACTTTCGGTGTTAAGTATACTACCGCCTATGTTGTAGTTCATGGGTACAGAGTTTTTACCAAAGGGGATGACAATGCACTTTTTGGCATAGAGCTTGAGGCCATGGCTTTGACACCAGGCATCTGTCTCAGTGAGGTCTTTTGTAGGATGTCCACATTGTTAGGAGTTTCGATTATGGCTCCTAGTTTGCAGTCATCTGCGAACTTCATTAGCCAAAGACCTTCTGTGTTAGCCTGTACTTCAGAGAAGTAGATACCAAACAGGAGAGGACCCAGGACTGAACCCTGTGGTACTCCACTTGTCACTGGTCTGAAGTCGGATTTGGAGTCTGCTACTTTCACAGTGTGGGTTCTGTCAGTGAGCCAGTTGGCAACCCATCTTGTGACATAGGGATTTATACCTAGTTTAGTGAGTTTATCTATAATTCCAGAGTGGGGGATGGTGTTGAAAGCCTTGGCAAGATCTAGATAGGCTGTGTGAACCAACTTACCCTTGTCTACGGCTTTGGTGACTGCTTCAAAGAAGTCTATCAGGTTTAGGAGACATGATCTGCCTTTTACAAACCCGAACTGGGTGGGGTCCAGAGTTTGGAGATTACCAATGTCTTTGTTTATAAGTTCTATGATGATACGTTCCATGGCCTTGCAGACCAGGCTCATCAGGCTAATGGGGTGGTAGTTCCCGGGGTCCGTGGTGGCTTCCCCCTTGTGGAGTGGGATAACCGTTGCTGTGCACCATTCAGCAGGCACAAAGCCTGAGGTGAGGCTATGATTGAACATGGTACTTAGGTGGGGTGCCAGTTCATTCTGTAGTTCGTGTAGAACGCAGCCTGAGATGTTGTCTGGTCCCATGGATGCTGTGTTCTTGGCTTTGGAGGGTGTGTTTTTTACCTGTGCAGCCGTGATTACAGGAACTTTGTATTCTTCCGCTATAGAGATGGGCTCTTTAGGGGGGTAAAGTTAGCACTGAACCTATCTGCCAGGATGTTGTCAATATCAGTTGGGTCTGTATATTTAGTGCCATTGTGCTGTAACTCAGAGCAGATCTGAGTGTTGTCATTGAAATTCTTGACATAGCTATAGAATGCATTGTGGTTGTTTTAGAATCAGTGGCGATTTTGTTTTCGTAACTAGCTTTGGAGGATTTTATCAGGGATTGCAGCTTCTTACTGAGGCTGACCAGGGAGCTCCTCCACTCATGGGATTTTACTGTCTTTTGGAACAGTTTCTTCCTTCTGTTGTACAGTTTGTTTACGGCAGGGGACCACCAGATTGGCTTCCTTTTTTTGGAGGATAGCGTTTTGGTTCTGTTTGGGATAGCATGATCCATGCACTCGTAAGTGCTTATAAAGTGCAATTGTGTAGGACTCAGTAGTCGTAACTGTATTGTCCATCTGCATGGGTGTCATGAAGTTCACCACTTCTGTCTTAAGAAGCATGAAGTTGGCTTTGGAGAAATTTTTTACCATGGTTTCCTTAATGGGGGGTTGGGGCAGGATGTGGATATCTAGGGTAATTAGCTTATGGTCGGATCGGGCCAATGAGGCATTGACTTCAGGTGTGGAACACCGGTCACTCATGTTGGTAATGACTAGATCTAGGATATTGTTGCCCCTGGTGGGGGTGTGGATAAGTTGATCCAGGGCATTGGAGTTTATGAATTCCAGAAAGCGTTGAGCGAAGGTGTTGGTACATGAGTAGTTTTCCCAGTTAATGGTGGGGTAGTTGAAATCGCCCATTATTAGGGTGTTTGGTTGAACCCTAATATTTTCCAGTACATCAGGAAAAGAGGAGTGGGAATCCTGGGGTATGGTGGATGATCTGTAGCAAGCTACAATTAGGATTGCAGTTTTGCCCAGAGTTAGTTGCACTTGGATAACCTTGGCTGCATTATGCTGAGCAACTAGCCTGGAGGTGTGGATATCCTTAATGAATATGGACACACCTCTGCCGTTGGTGTTCCGGTCCAAGTTACATGGCCGAAAAGTGTGGTATGAGTTATAGCCTGGTAGTGCAGGGGTGCTCTCTGGAGCCTTGAACCAGGTCTCAGTCACTGCACAGATATCGATGTCCTCCATTTTAAGGAGTGCCTCGAGTGAATGCATTTTGAGATTTAGACTTCTAGCATTGAGTAGCATCACCCTCGGTTGTTGCTTGCCTGTTCATGTTACGGTGGAGAATTTGTCATTTGAACCTTGCCTAAAAAAGGCACTATAGGGGCGGCAAGAACCTTAGCCAGTATCCAGAATCCCAGGGGTGACAGGTGCAGGCCATCTCTGGCAAAGCATCGTGGTCTGTCGACCATGTCATCCCAGGCAGACAGATACTGGATCCCTTTAGAATGGCACCAGAACCTTAGCCAATTGTTGAAGTCAATCATTTTGTCCTTGTACTGCGGCATCATTCTGGGTGAGGGCAGAATGCTACTCAGGGCTAGAGTCATACCTGCCTGGGCTATAAGATCGGAGAGCTCTTCCATGTCTCTTTTCATGTAGTCCAGGGAGGTACGTCTCAGGTCGTTCACACCAACATGGACAATGACAGAGTCATATTTGTACTTGTTGTGGAGTGACCTGAGTGCGTGGGTTATGTGGCGGATCCTGGCACCCGACAGGCAGCTGACAGTAAACTTCTCCTTGTTTAGCCTGGTGAGTGGGACATCCATGTGCCTGACTAGTCTTATGTTGTGTTATGCTGAGTGGAGGTTGTTATGGGTGATGACTAGTTATTGTATATCTCATTATCACTGGATATAGTATGGTACGTATATGTTAATGTTTGTTTGGAGCTTTCCCCAAAATTTTCAATGAAAATATACTCTGACATTTATATTAATAAGGTTAATAAAGCAAAGCAAGTAAAACTGAATAAAATAAATGATGTTGTGTTCTTTATAAGTTAATACCGATTAGCTCAAATTCCAAATGCTCAAAGACTAAATATCCCAATAGTGGGAAGTCCCTTATCAGACCCAGATCATGTGATCACAGTCTTGGCCTGCTAATATCCTACCTAAGAGATGCCTTTCTGGTTATATATATGACTGCTCCACCTGATTTGTAACTGTACATGTGAACTTTCCAGTGTCCTTGTTTTATATGTTAGCATCTTCATCAACCCTCTTTTCCCATTTTCGACATGAGGTCAGGGTGTCATGTTAACTATCACTATGTCTTTCTATTCATTGTCACTATCCTACCTTGTTCAACGGTCATGCTTGACTGTTGCAGGTCTTCTCTTACACAACCCATCCAGCCAGCCATCTCTTCGCTGGATGTTCTTATTCCCACCTGTCTTCCTGTCTCTGCCAAATCCTGTTCAGAAAATCATCTTCTGCTTCCCTGCACATGTGCCCAAACCATTGTAATCTGTTTTCCATAACCTTCTATGCAATTTTTGCCACTTTGGTTTCCTCACTGATGTTATTTCTTTGTGTCCCACAGTTTGTATCCTACCATGTGTCTCAGGCATGATTTGGTCACATTTTGTGTAGGTTTTACTTTATTCATATTTTATTGTACTTGTTTGCCTTTGTGTCCATTTTGTCTATCTACCTATCCAGTTATCAAACACGGAATAAATAAAAAAAATATCAGTAGAGCCAAAAGAAAAGCTTTTTACTGATGTTTTTATAATACTTTGGTTTTAGTATTCATGCGGGGTCGAGTGGCGTTCCGAAAGACATGCGTGAATGGGCATGCCTTCAATGAAGGTTGGGCATCGAGCTGGCAACTCGGCACCGTGAAAATCTACTGCCAATCATTAGCGGACCGGAGTTCCGCTGTGGCGACCCCTAAACGGGAAAAGCCGAAAGACAACAACAACATATATAAATGTTTGTGTGTCTATGTATGCATGTTTATATATATATATATATATATATATATATATATATAAGCGTATGACAGATGTTCAAAGTTTCAAAATGCCAGTGGTACAACTAAAACAGTTTCAATCACAAATATTCTAATGCATTCTAGATTGAAGTACAAAAATTTGGAGCAACACAAAATCAATTCTTTTTTTTTTTTTTTTTTTGCAGGGGGCTACCCCCCCCCCCCGCACCACCACACACCCCTGTTCAATATACATACCAACTCCAATACCACACTACATTGGGGAAAGGACAAATTCCCCGATCTCCACAGTATCTGAAGCTTGCACTGAAAAAAAAAGTGAGTGTATGCAATCAACTGCACCATCTTTTTTTTTTAGTTTGGAAGTTGCCACTTCGATGGGTTGAAGGTAACTTTTTGATGTGTATGTGTGTGTAAACAAATACAGCACAACTTGTAATTTTGTATATATAACTCCACATAAGATTGACTAGTAGGGTAAGGTGTAAAAGTAAAGGCCGTTTTGGGTAATAATCAATTGGTTCACTTGTGAGAGAGAGTCAAGTCTGTGCTGAATAAACTTAGGCCTTGTTGTAGTATAGTGATGATTGGTGATGATTTACATAGGGATCAGGTGTATGTTTTGCTAATGGTGCAGAATGTGTTAGAGTGTGCCCCTTGGCTCGTGTTACATTCTCATTTTTATGTATATGAGAGGCTGGGACTTGTTTGTGATCATAGTGTATGTGTGCACATATATGTATGCGTATATTTATATATATATATATATATATATCTGCTTTGATCTGTCGAAAAACCACTTAATCGAAATTCACTTACCCATTCCCAGTTCATAGAAACTTCACTTTAATGAAAGCACGGACTGCCGACATCCTTACCCTGAGAAAGGAACCACTTGGCCACCACGACAAAAGAATCCACACGGACCAAAACTAAGCCCACCAAAGTGTGGGGCTTCGCCAGCACACCCCCGTACTTAAATATTCCAACTCTGAGATTGCATTTCATTGTAGAAACAGCAAAATTTACCATGGTGGCCAAGTAGTTCCTTTCTAAGGGGAAAGGATGTCAGCAATCCATGCTTTTGTTAAAATGAAGTATCACTGAACTGTGAACAGGTAAGTGAGTTTTGATTAAGTGGTTTTTCGATGCATCAAAGTAGATCCATACACACACACACATAATATATATATATATATATATATATATATATATATTTTGCAATTACTATAGGTGTAGGTAGATATACATATATAAATAAAATTCTGCGGATATATGTGCCCACCTTAAAAATGCAGGATGTTTGTTTTTTTGTTGGATTGTTGTACTATTTTTGTGACATTCAGTTGTATTCCGGGAGTTAGTTATTTTTTTGTTCAGTGAATTTAATTGCTGTTTTATGTTTATGCTGGGTAGTTTTTGCTGTTGTGATAAACAGTATAATATATATCCATACATACACATAGGTTCCATATATTGGTCGTGGCACGCATTCACAGTATGCTCCTTTTTTTTGGTAATTTTTTTCATTTGTGTGACTGATCACATTATATTACAAACAAGCTTCAACAGTTTAACTGTAATATTCTATTATGAAATATCCTCCTTCTCCATGGTTGTGCAACCCAGGAGTTAGTATATTTAATTTGTAAAGGTGGAGGACATGTAAAAACAAAGTTTCTATTTACTTTAGGTGATCAGAAATGCCAAATGCAATGAATTTGTTCAATTTGCAATCACTTTACTTTGATTTTTTTTAAGATGAACGTGATCATATATATATATATATATATATATATATATATATATATATATATATATATATATATATATATATATAAACAGATGAGACTGTGGTGGTGGTGCTGCGGTAGCATTGTCACCTCACAATAAGACATTGTCCTGTTCGATTCTCAGCTAGAGCGTCTTCTGTGTGGAGACATGCGTGAATGGGCATACCTTCGTTGAAGGTTGTGCATCGGGGCCGGCAACTCAGCACGTAAAAATCTACTTCCAATCATTAGCGGACCGGAGTTCCACTGTGGCGACACCTAACCGGAAAAAGCCGAAAGACACAACAACATATATAAACAGATAAAGCACAGCTTGTAAGTTATCCATCTAGTTGTGTTTGACACAGATTCTCAGCTTACTTGAAACAGTATTCAGGGAGGTAAAAATCCATTTCAGTAATAGACTGTTAGTAGTTGACTCAATAACTACTGCATCATGAACAAAACATTTTGATTTGCTCCTTTCGTTCAGTGCAGATTACTCATAGATATTATGTTATTACTCAAATAATTCTGAGTTTATCAGCTAAGAGCTTCTTACACGCTTACAGGTTCTGTGATTCAGTTTGTCCCATTGATTTATTTAATTTATTTTACATCTTTTAACCATGTAGGCAAGTTGATATAACGACCCATATTGTAAGAGTTTACCCAGTTCTTCTGCATTTCTTTGAATCATTGTTTTTGTCCATCGTGTTCCTTTGTTCCCAGAGGCATCGTCATCAAATGATTCAGTACCCCTTTTACTTGTCTATAAATATGCTCCTTTTAATCCATAACTTTTATTACGGGCAGTGAATCTGCTAATATACATTCCTTTTTATCTCCTTTAAATTAACATTAATTCTAGAACTACGTCCTCGATAACTCGTGCACCTCTTGGTCAGCAGCGTGTTAATTATTTTCTTATCTGCTGCCAAGTTAAACGTGCTACACAATATATTCTGTTGTTGTAGACTGTGTGTGTTCACAGAGGTAGATGACAGAGAGAGAGAGAAAGACCCTCTTATTCCCAAATATAACAGAAATTTCTCCTCCAAGCAAGGGTCGTATAGCCAAAGGTAGAGAAAAGGCAAACTGCCAAACGATACAATGGTTACAGAAAAGAAAATCACAGCAGGAGGTTAGAGGGAGTTCGAAGGACCCCTCAGGGCTTGGCCCTAGTAGGTACCAGCTATCATGGTATCAGAATAGTGATTATGCTGTGAGTCTGCTTGGGCAAAAACTTAAAGCTTTACCTACCACATGGAAAAGTAGTGCCGCATTATTTTTTTCTTTCATGACATTCTGTGGAGATCATTGGTAACATCCAGGGAGTTTTTTGAGCATTCTGGGACACATGGCGTCTGTCATACTCATGATACCTGTAGCCATACATCATATGAGGAAATATTTTATTTATTTGTGTCTGTTTACTGGAGTAGACCACTGATCTCCATGGACCTTTTTCAGACTCACCCCTGGAGCGTTTCTGATTAAGTGATTTTCTAAGAATCACGCAGTTGAGCAATGGAGGCTGAAGGAATCAAACCTTGCACCATTGGATGAGAGAAAACAGCTTGTTAACAGCTCCTTAATCCTGTAAACCAACTGCCAGACATCAGTGGCTCCTAAAAAGTACCTGTGGACTAAAAGTTTCACTCCTTATACTGTACCATCCTAGTCCTGCTCTGTGTAAAAAGAGATCTGGAATGGTGGCTACAGCAAGTTCTAAAGAACAAGGACAGACCGTTCAGACCACCTGCAACAAAGCAGACTTGACCATTCACACTTTTGACATGGTGTGGGGATCTCATAGCTTGGACCTCAAAGTGTGGGTCAGCAGGTGTCTCATGCAGGTAAAGCTGCGCATAAACATAAACAAGCGCACTCAGCAGAAACGTAAACAGCGGTCTCAGCATTCATTCACAAACCCTTCAACACAGTTTGAAAAACGTGGATCCTACATGTCATAACAGACATCATTACAGTTGTGTGATATGTAAACAACCAAGTGGGCATATGCTCTGGATTACAGTGTATTCCTCAAAATAATCTGTATACAATCAGAAGTCAACTACAGATCCATATGAATGGATGTCAGACAGGACAGATGTTTAGACCTCCTGAACTGATGGGGCATGTCAGATCTAGACTTCTTTGCCTCACAGGCAACAAGCAGCTGAGAAGCTTATGCTCCAGGGATGCAAATATGCTTAGCAATAGATACCTTCCTTCCAGATTTCTTTATACTTCTCCTTCTGTATACATTCCCCATGGTAGTTCAAAAAGGTTGAAGGAGGAGAAACCAGAAATGATCCTAATTGCCCTATTCTGGCCTGGGAGCATCTGGTGTCACACATGCTTCAGATGCTAATGATGAAAACCCCACTAACACCTTAGCACCTGAATCTCCTGATCAATGAAGGGGGTTCCAAGTACAGTATAAGGTGCTCACTCTCAGACTGACAGCCTGGAAAATATTCTTTTACTCTTTGACCACCTTTTTTCCAGTGTGATAAATATCATGAGAGAAGGTAAAAGGTCAAGTTACGTACAAGGGTGTCAAACCTAGCTCAGTGGAAAAGATTCTTTCTCTGGTGTAAAAGGAGGAACTAGAACCCAAAGCAGGCAGCAATGCCAGTGGCTCTTCAGTATCCATCTAAGCTGCTCTGTTCAGGTTAAGCTTATATCTCTGTAAAGGTATCTCTGTCGGGTATTTCTGCCTGCTCACATGTGGCTCTCCTTTTGGCATCCAGCCCCCTCACTGTAGTAGTTACTGAAGGCCATCATCAATCCTCCATTTGAGACTTCCCAGAAGGGAGGTAGCTCCAAGCTGAGGCCTGAATTTTGTGTTGAAATTACCAACATTTTTAGCAAGCTACTTCAGTACCTCTGAAATTTAAAACATAAAAAAGCAGTTCTGATAGCTTTCATCTCAGCTGGAAGAGCCTCTGAACTACAGGCCCTCATACTGGCCTTTCTTGCATTTCCATAAATATAGGGTGACCCTCTGCACTATTTATTTATTTTTATTTATTTGCAGTTGTTTTACCAGGATAGTCCATTGGGCCAAGAAGAACCCGTTTTCAATGGAGTGCTGAGGAGAAAAGCTCCATAAAACATACACAAGATAAATGTTCCATACAAACAATACACATGATCAAAGTAGTAGTTTACATAGTAAATACAGAAAAGTACCAATAAGAAGATAGCATTCAAAGATACAGCTCAAGATATTCACAAATAAAAGTTATAAAATATAAGTACATATTTACAAAAATATATGTTCCTACTGTAGACATACAACAGTAGGGCACAGAGTTGCATGGGATGCCTGCGGGTGTTAGTAGGGAGGAGAGGGATATGAGTTAGGAAAAGAGGAGGGGGAAGGGAGGTGGGGAGGTGTTTGGGGAAAAAAGAAAAACTCATCTTTTATGCCAAAAGCCATTACAGTAGCCCTGTATCAAGCTGTTCAGCTCCCAGGGTTCTTCACTGCACCCCAGAAAAAGGGGAGTAGAATGGATTATACTTAGAAATAAATCCTTTACACAAATCAGATCAACTGTGTATCGCCTTTTCAGAAAATTAACAGAGATTGCTGGTGATAAAACAAATTATTTCTAAGTGACTAGAACATTATACTAATTTTTACTGTAAGACCTGTAATAGGGCCATGAAGGAAAAAAGTCAACATTCATTCAACAAGGGTGTAGCAGCTACCAATGCCATCCTCAAAAGGGGTTAGTGCCCCATTCATCTTAGACATGGTCACCTGGTCTTCAGTTTATACCTTGCAAAACACTACAGACTAGACTTGATGTTTAGGGCAATGACTGGATATGCTTCATCTGTCTGGAAAGTCATTCTCATTCCTCCTCTAAATAGTAGGCCAACCGCCACCTGGAAGGGCCATCTTTGGGAATGTTCCCTGTAGTATTGACTACAACATTGATTCACAGAGGGAATAGTTTAATTATAGAGGCAACTTATTGTAACTGATGTTCGAGTGTAGTCACTGTTGGAGTCCTATTTCCCTTTCTCCATCCATGGGACCAAGAGGAAGCTGGAGTAGGTACTCATATAGTCACTTCCCCCCAACATCTAGTCTTCTTCAGGTTCTTTAATAAAGTCATGGATTCTCTTTCTCACAGATTGAATTCCGGAGTCAATCCTTACAGCTCCTAATACGCTTGAAGTCAAAAAAGAAGCAAAGATGGCATGGTCAAATGCCAGCTATATATCAGATATGTGAAGATGGCTAAAATAAGACATGATAATTTTGTCAAAAAGAATGCCGAAAGTAGTACACCTGGATCAGTGTGTGCTTATGGAATGTAAGCAAACATTTGACAATATTAACAGAACTCTTATGATTCAAAGAATGCATTGTACTTTAACAATATATTAATGTTAATAAGTTTGGATGCTAAAAAACTTTTGACAGACTGAGTTAAGAATTTATGAAGAGATCTCTTGAGACATTTGGGCATCCACAAACATGGGCAACATTAAAATTATTTAGTATTTACAGAGGTGCTCAGGCTATGTTGAACTGTTGGGGTGAGCTGTCTAAAGCATTTAGCCTTACAAGTGGAACTTGACAGGGGTTTCCATTTTCACCTTTACTCTCTGCTTTATCGTTAGAGCCACTAGCCAGGGACATAAGACAAGTAAACATAATTGGCGATAAATGGAGAAATTCTAATAAGAAAATAGCCCTTTTTGTAGATAGCATATTGTAGCTTACCAGCTCAGAAAATGATATAAAAATTATAGTAAACTGAAATATTTCCATACTATAGCAGGATATAAAATAAATGAAGCAAAAACAAAGGCCATAGTAATGAACTGTGCCCCAACACGTGATTTGGTGCACACACATCAGCCTAGCCATGGTGGAAGGGTGCTCTGTTCTGAAAGTCACACCAGATACTGGATTCAGACATGTAAGTTATGACTGCACATGTGAGCACACCTGAATATCTGTAATTTTGGTCATCTGCTTACATAGTGTCTAGGTAACTTGATCACCAATCATTGATAATATGACAGACTAATGTCTCACTGTATAAATGAAATACAGGAAAAATATTTCATATGAAACATTAAAGGGTGGCATTATAGCTTATTGCTTAGTCTTCCTGCCTCAAAGTTTGAGCCGGACTTCTGCTTATTATCTGCATGACATTTGGATGATGATCTGTGTGTTACACTTTTGCAGTCCTGACTTGTGGGATTTCCCGCCATGAAAGCCTTTGGCTGGCCCAACTACCAGAGAAAGACTCTCCCTCCTGAACAGCTGGCGGATGCACTAACCAATGTCAGTACACTCAGGTGTAAAGGGAGCCAGCCTACTTCATCATTTCAGTCTTTTCTTGCAGTTGGAACCCAAAGCAGAGTTCAGTCATTGTGTCAGTTAGTCTGCACCAGAGAAAAGTCTTCAGAAAGCTAAGTACCCCATCAGGGATCCCTTTGTACATTTTTTTGATTCATGTCAGCGAAGGTCAATAATTATCTGTGTTGTAGTAAACAAATTTCACACCGAGACTTCCATTCTTTTGTGTTACCTGTTTAGGCCCAGATCATGGCATGCCTAACTGCCATTTCTGTGCTCATATCATCTCTAGGACTATTAGGCATAGGGCCAAGATTTTTGCTATGCACCTTAGCGTTGCTTCAGGTTCCCAACATCTGATGGCATCCGCTAGTTGATCCAAGGCTGATTTCCCTAAATGCAAGAGGGATAAATAGAAACAAGCAAGGCTTAGATATTTGGATGGCAGTCACTCTCCATCAGCTAGGCCTCCCAGGCTTGTGCTCACTAAAGTAGGTGAGGTGCTTTTGCAGCCCCCTTCCATGACTGAGATGGTGGCACAGGCCTCTATTGAGACCCATTCGGATTCCGAAATGCGGTCGGTTCCCTCAACTTCCACACAAGCCTCAGGACTTAGTTCGCCAGTCGGGTCTGGGGCCACTCTGCAGGTCTTGCTTCAGATGAATGCTCTTTAACCAGTGACACTTCTTTGTGGCATCAGCATACACTAGCTGTGCATTCCTCCAGAGAGACTGGCATCAGAGTTGCAGATGTACCTAGGCCCATACCAAGAGCTACCCCCAAAAAAGTGTACTTCTTCCTTGCCTTTGCATAGACCTACCGGCTCCCACTCATGGGGTTATCAGCAGGATTTAGTTAGACTAACTGAAGATTGAAGTCCCTGGTTAGATCCAAGCAATCCCTTATTGAGTCTTCCCCAGGGAAAAGAAAAAGAGACCCTACTCCAGAGGTCTTTTCTGACCATTTTGAATCAGCTGAAAATTCTGACTAGTAGGATTCTGTTTTTGATGAGGGACCCTCCTTGACTTCCTTTGAAGAGTCAGATTGTGAGGAAAGCCTGGCTTCTGCCACCACCCATTGAGGACATATCCTGTGGGGCAAGTCTTTATGCCATGAGAGAACATTTCCAGTGGGAAACCCAGGATTACCCACAGTGCAAGAAGAGGATTAGGGAATTTCTTAACCTGCCAGAGCACAAACCTCTTGCCATTCCTTCAGTTTTAGAGGTTGCAGACAATGTTTTCTGGATTCCTCTTTGAATTCAGACTCCCTTCCCCCGCCTCTAAAAAACAGGCAAATTTTATAGGGTCCTGGACTCTCATAAACACCTCTTCAAAAACCCCTCTGCTCACCTAGAGTTTGTGACCCCAGGACCCAAAGGAACCAGAGTTAGTTCCTCCAACCCCCCCTGCCCACTGATATTGAGAGAGTGGGGCTGTTGATATATTTGACAAGAAAGTTTACACCTCTGCCACCTTAGCTATGAGGACCCTTAACTGCCAGTTCCACATGATAAAATACCAGCAGACCATTCTGGATCAGTTGAGCCAAAAAATTAAAACCATTGAGAACAAAAGTCTTTCTAAAGAACTACTGTACCTATGCAACTCTAGCTCTCAAGTCGCTAGGCAAAAGAAACTTCCAGCTAGGCTGCAGCTACTGGTTCTGTTATTAGATAGTGTACATGGCTAAGAGAACAATCCCTCCCTGAGCATGTCAAGTCTAACCTTTTGGATTTATCTTTGCTCCAAAGTCGAGGCTGTACTTAAAAAGACGGAGGACAAAGCTAAATCTATGCAAACTGTTAAAGATTTCTTTCAGGTTTAACCTCCTAGATTCGGTAGAAACTATCCCTGTAAACACTGGTCCTTTCCTTCACAATCCAAAACCAGCAGAGAAAGCCATGTAGGGAAAGGACACAAAAGCAACAACAACAACAAAGACCCAGTCTCAGGCAGTGGATGTCAGACACGTTCAGACAAGGGAGTTCTAAGCCACAAGCCCCTGGCAGAGAGCAACAATGACTCATCCATGACAGTCTTTCTGACCCCCCCTTCTCTCCCCTCCCCCCACAAAACTAGGAAGAAGACTATCCCTTTTCAAAGAAAATTGGTCTCTCGTTACTTTTGAACAGGTGGTTCTAAACATTATTTCAAATGGCTACAGACTCAGTTTCAAAAGAGCCACTAAATCACTCAGGCTGTCCAGACATATCATCAGAAGAAAAAAGGACAGAGGTTCTTTCCCAAATTCAGAATTTGTGCTCCCAGGGCTCAGTGGAACCAGTTTCAGAACACCAAAATGGAAGGGATTTCTACTCCAGGCTATTCCTAGTTCCCAGGAAGGAAGGCTCTTGGCATCCCATTTTAGACCTGTGCACCCTCAATCAATTCCTGTTGGTCCCTAAATTCAAAATGTTAACTCTTCAAAAGCTTTTACCCATGATATCCCTACAGGCCTTCATGGCCACCCTAGATCTAAAATATGCCTACTTACACATTCTCATAGAGGAATCACACAGAATCTTTTTTACGTTTCAGAGCAGGTAACACTCACTATCAATTTTGTGCTCTGCCATTTGGTTTGTCTACCACTCCCGTAGTCTTCACAAAAACCTGAGCCCCTTAATAGCCTTTTGCAGGACCAGAGTGGTCCAAATGTATCCCTACCTGGACAACTGTCTCATACAGGCCACAAGTCTTTCAAAACTCCATTTAGATTTGGTGTTCATCCAGAATCTCTTGACCTCCCTGGGTTTCACTATAAATCAACACAAGTCAAACCCAGAACCTTCTACCAGGATTGTCTTCCTAGAGGCTCTCTTGCACTGCTCCCTACAAAAGGCCTATTTACCTCTGGACAAGGTGTCTTTCCTGACACAGTAATTCCAAAGGATCATGCAGAGACAGTGCCTCACAGCAAGAACGTTCCTCAAAGCAATGGGCTACATGGCATCCTGCATCCTCATGGTTCCTCTGGCCAGCCTACAATAAATGTGTGGGGCCAGCATGCACAGCCCTCTCAACCAAGCTACAACTGATTATTTGCCTCAAGGAGGACTTTGCAGGGTGAGCTCAAACTTGTGTTCAGAAACAAGGTCTTCCTTTCAGGTTCATCCCTAAGAGCAAACCCTCACTACAGATGCCTTGCAGACAGCCTGGGGAGCCATTTAATCATTTCCAGACCCAAGGAAAGTGGAAAAAAGAGCTTATGGCAGTGCAGAAAAGCCTGGTAGCATCCAGAGAGAAATGGAAACCAGGAGTCCTATTAGTAAAGACAGACAACACCACAGTCATGTGGTACATAAGCAAGCAGGGGAGGCTACTCACTTCTACCCTGTCAGTCACGTAGCAATGCAGGTTTTGGAGACTGCTCACTTTCTGGGGTTACACATTTTGGCACAAATACCTGCTGGGTGCTCAAAACTCTGTAGTGGATCACCTCAGCAGAAACGTGATGGACCCCCCCACAAATGGCATCCGCATCGGGAAACATTTCTCAGCATAGTCGAGAAATGGAGAATTCTCCATATAGACCTTTTTGCCACCAGGGAAAATACTCAATTGAAAAAATTCTGCTCCAGGAACATCCTGTCCTCAGCCTGAAAGACAGATGCATTCTCTTTCCCTTTGACACACCTTTTCATCTATGCATCCCCCCTTACCCCTGCACCCCCGAGTGCTTCTGAAAATAAGGGAAGAGGGGCCAAAGGCAAGACTGATAGCCCCAAACTGGCTGAGACAACACTGGTATCCTCATCTTAACCAATGAGAAACCATGGCAATTATCTCAGAGAGTGAACCTTCTGACTCAGGACAAGGGAAAGACTGTGCATCCCAACCTGCAGACACTGAAACTATCAGTCTGGATAATCCCTTGGCATCTTGGATGGATCCTGCCTTAAGCAAGCAGGTTCAAGACATCCTTAAACAGGCCAGAAGGCCCAGTATTGGGAAATCTTGTTCAGCTAAATGGAGATTTTCCATTTGGTATGAACAACAGGGCCACAAACCTCTCTTAGCCAAAATTCCTGTTATCCTACATTACCTGGCCAATCTGGTTGGCAAGGGCTTATCCTATTGCTCCATTAAAATCCATGCCTCTGCCATTTCGGCCCATATCCCTGCTCATTCGTCTGTCTTCTCAAACATCCTTCTTAGGCAGTTTCTTAGGGGAGTGATTCACATCAGGCCACCCAGGAGACAACCAACCCCTCCATGGGACCTCAATTTTGTTCTGAAAAAGCTTGACCCTTCCTCCTTTTTAAACTTAAAGTTTCTAACTTGGAAAATGGCCTTTTTGTTGGCAATCACTACTGCTAAATGAGTCTCTGAGCTGCAGGCTCTTATGGATGTGGTACCTTTCCTCATCTTTCATCCAGACAGTATCTCCCTCAGGACTAACCCTTCCTTTATGCCCAAGGTGTTCATAGACATTTATTTAAATCAAGTCATTCACCTTGCCTATCTTCTTTCCCAATCCACACAACCAAGGGGAAAGACTTCTTCATTCCTTGGATGTGCATAGGCAACATCATTACTATCCTGATTGAACAAAGACCAGCTGTTTGATTTCCCTTCAGAACTGGTGGCAAAGGCCACAGTTTCCAAGCAGACCATTGAAAAGTGGATCTTTCATCATGTCTCCTTTTGCTACAGCCATCATGGTAAGAAGCCACCTGATGCTGTCAGGACTCACTTTACTAGGGCTACTGCTACCTCTGCAGCCTTTCTTAAAGGAGTCCCTACCAAGGACATTCTGGAAGCTGCTACCTGGGCATCTATGCATCCCTTCATCAGACATTTCCACTTGTTAGCCTTTTCCAAGTCCAAAGCAGGATTCGTCACTGCCATTATAAGGGCATTTTGTCCTTTCCTTAATCTTCCTTCCACCCTCCTTTTCAGCTTTGGGAATCGTCTCACAAGTCAGGACTGCAGCAGTGAAACATGAAGAACATAGTACAGTTGTGTTTACTTACCATACATGTAAATGTTCGAATGTCGTATCTGTTGCAGTCTTCATTCCCTCCCTCCTGCCCCTTAGTCTACAGGGAAGGCTGGAGCAAGCTTCCTCTCAAGCTAAGGGGATCCTCCCTTTGCCCCTTCTCTTGCCTAGGTTCTCTGTCTAAGGTCTGCCATCCTGGGAGGTCCAAGAAAAAACTGAAAGTATGACATTGGCTGCCTCCCTTTATACTAGAGGGTACTGATGTCAGTCAGGGCATCCACCAGCTGTTGGAAGAGGGAGATTTTTTTGTCTGGTAGTCAGGTTTGCTGCAAGGTCTTTCATGGCACGAAATCCCACAGGTCAGTATTGCAACAGTGAATGTATTTGAACATCTACATTTATGATAAGTGCACACAACTGTACTTGCTGATGACTGCATGGGTTTCATCCATGTAATCCTGATTGCTGTTACCTCCCAAAGACATACTGGTTAATGTGTTACTCTATAACCTTGCCCTCGTGGTCAGACTTATGGCTGAAAAGATTAAACAGGGATCACTTGAGTAACTTTTCTAATAAATTAATTAAAATGTCACTGAACATATGTGTATTCAAATATGGAAACACCCTTGAACTATATTTCAAACCTGAGTTGTGTTCTTTGTGGTGTAAGGGCTGGAAGTTACAATATTGTTGGAGGAGCTCTGGTCTTTGGACTAACACATTTGATTTGGAAAAACATTGTGCCTTTTAACCAGAATGATATTTTTCATAAAAGACTACTTATTTGTCCAGGGATATCTCAGGAGTGCCATATTGACTGGACATAGTTTTTCAAATAATTGACATTGTGTAGCCCAATGTGCCTCACTACTGTTATGGGACAAGATCTGCTTATTAAAATGTATATTAACTTATGACTTTAGCAACACCCAGTTATCAAAAGATGAGTTTTTTTTAACATTGGGCATGATCTGGGCATGATCCTTTGTAACCAATTGACATTTAAGAGTCAGGAATCATCTGTAGTCAATTTGCTCTGCTTTCATCTTCAGAACAATTCTAGGATTAAGCACCTAATAACTCAAAATGATCACTCTGTTGTACTTTATGCTGTGGTCACATCCTGTCTTGACTACTATAATGCCCTCTACCTGGGAATCTCTGTGATTGATATTGACCAGTTACATGTAATGCAGAAATCACTTTACTAGCATGGTATGCCTGTTGTATGAACTATGCATTTGCTTCCAGTTTGTTTTCAAGTTGAATTTAAAATCTTGATATTGGTCTGTCTATCCATACATGACTATGATCCCTGTTATCTGAGAGAGATTATCATGCCATATTGCAATCTCAATGTGTTGCACTCTGCCTCATAGGGGCCATTGGTGGTTCTTTTTTGGAGTTATCTGATATTGTCCTTTTGTTTATCAAGCACTGTACCTGTAGAAACTGCTACCATAGTTATTTAAAAGAATGTTTAACTTTAACCTGCTTCCGTAGATCTCTCAAATGTTATCAATATATTTAATTGGGTACTTGGTGAACCTGTGGGTCAATCACAGATTTTCTCTTAGGGCTTTGGACTACAACAACCATAATTTTTTACCAACTGTAGCATTGCTTTCACTTTGTTTTATTTTATATATGCGAATGTTCAATTTTGAATTCTATTTTGTGTTTCTAAGTGTTTGATTTGTTACAAATGCTTTAGTTTAAAGCACTTTGATAAAACTGAAGCAGCAAGATCAGGGAGTTTACCATCTTATGTTGCATAATGCATAACAACATATACTCTTCTTTGATTAAGCAAACCATTAGCAAAAGTATCCACAATAAACAGATGCAGTTTCCTACAAAAAATATTCCATTGATTGTCTAATCTGCATATCCAGGTGATGGTTACAATGGTTCCAAACTGAGCAAGGCAGACCACTTTTCTCTGTTCCCAGAAACCGTACCAAACTCATTCTTATGTGTTCCCACTGAAATAAAGAGGTGTTTTAAAACATTTATAGGTCCATTAAGACGTATCATATGACTTTCATGTTCATGTTTTCTGTCAGTGGACCAGTATTGGCATTTCCTATTTCTTCTGTCATATGTTTCCAAGCAAGCTAAGAAGTAATAATCCTTCCATTCTGTCCTGAGTTTGCCCTGATTACCCTCACATTGAGCAGCACCTGTTTCACATCCTGTATTAGGAGCCCTGGGGGGCATCCTGACATTGAACTTTGCATGGTTCACCCTTTGCAGGAGGTGCCCTGTGGGGCATCCTCACAAGACAGCAAAACCATGCCAAGCAATCCATCTCAACCAGGAGAAATGACTGTACTCTGAAATCCCCGAAATCCTTCTGAAGAGCTTATTAGTGCCATGGAGAGTGATGCCAGCAACCCTACAAAGGACAGACACTTTGTCCACTTGCATCTTTAATCTATTTTCCAATTTGTGTTGACGTTACTATAAGATTATTGGAAATGAAAATGCAAGTTTTACATAAATGGAGCATCCTGTTGGTTTAAAAGTAAGAAGATGAACAAACACTGTGAGAATTGGTGGATCATGGAGAACAGCACCTATATCAAGCACCGGGGGAAAAAGTGGAATGGAAGGGGCAGCTGATATTTCTAAATGGTTTAACTTAGCTGCATAGTTCTCATGGAAACTGTAAAGTAAGGCGGACGACTTAGCTTCTCAAGAGGTAGTCTGTTGCATGCCACTGCACAGCTGATTTGCTTTACTTGACTATGTTCCACTTCAGTACTAGACAATAAAGAGTCATTGCCCCAGCACCACCAAAACATGAGGGTGGGGGTTGTAATTAAGATGCCATCAGTATGAATACTAACCAATTATTAAGAAAAACATTGAGCAATACATAATAGAACACTTTCCAGGAAAATTAACCAGACACACACAGACAGTATAGATGGTAGAAGGAAACAAATGATGTGGATACTGTACAAAAGGGCCTTACAGAAACAGATGCTTGGTGCCAGAGCCATGGGCTCAAGCTTAATGCCAAGAGATGTATAGTTATCCCATTTGGAAAAAAACTGTACCCATGAATTACCACATAGGTGGCAGTACAGTAAACATCGAAAGTGTGATGAGAGACTTAGGGACACAGGTGGACAGTGGTCTCACTTTCGATAACCACATTGCCACAACAGTCAGGAAATCCTTCTATGTGGCACACCTCATCACTAAGGGCTTTTCATCCAGAAAAAAGGAGGTCATTGTCCCACTGTACTCATCCCTCATTAGACCCATTATAGAGTATAATGCCCCGTTTGGTATGTACCTCATAAGACATCTGCAACAGCTGGAAAGGCCAAACAAATACCTCACTAAAAGAATCACAGGCCTAAAGCAGATGCCATATGCTGACCGTCTAAAAAAACTCCAGCTATACTCTGTGGCATATCATCTACTCAGAGCCAATCACTGCTTAACATACAAGGCCATGTCAAACCCTGAGCTGTTGGACATGCTCCACTTAAAGAAATCCCAATCCCTCAGAGCCATACGCTCCAGGGATCTAAATCTTGTCATCACAATGAACAAAACATGCTGGAGGGATAGGTTCCTGACCCAGAGACTCCCCATACTCTGGAATAGACTGCTCGTACATGTCAAGCAGAGCGCCTCATTGGCCCTCTTCAAAAGGAACCTTGATGATTGGATGGGAGATAGGTACTTCCCCCCCGGGGATCATGTCAGTCGCCCTGCTAGACAGGGGTCCAGAGAAGTAAATATTGCGAGAAGAAATATCCAGGGAATTGTTATGGCTAGGCTTGTATAAGCCCTAGGGCCAATAGGCTAGTACCAGCCTATGAACATACCATGTGATGGGATGTTCTGTAGAATGCAGTACCAGAATGAAAGCATACAATGTGACCTTATACTTTAAATCCTTGAACAAAGGTGTGAGCATGAAGATGCGATGTGTCTTACAGAACTGTTCTCCTCTTTAATAGTATGCAATTGAATAATAATTTCCATTCTGAGATTCGGCATCCTTTTTCAACATACAAAGTCTCATAGTAAAAAATTTAAACACCTAATGTTGGTGTTGTTTTTCTTTCGGCTTTTCCCGATTAGGGGTCGTCACAGCGGAACTCCGGTCCGCTAATGATTGGCAGTCGATTTTTATGGTGCCGAGGTGCCAGCCTGACGCTCAGCCTACAACGAAGGCACGCCCATTCACGCATGTCTTTCGAATGCCACTCGACCACAGGGAAGACATGCAGACTCCACACAGAAGGCACTCCAGCCGAGAATCGAACCTCTTGCTGTGAGGTGACAATGCTACCGCTGCACCACCGCGGCTTAAAAAAAATGTAAACACCTAATCCATATTCTCAAAACACAGTTTAAAAATATCAAGGTGCATTAAAAAATGTAAACACCTAATGCACCTTGAAGGAGAGTGAAGAAAAAGCCAATCTCATCTAAGAAAACAAAATAGTTGCAGTAAAAAACATAAAGATTTACAGAATTCCTTCTAGTGTAGACAAAGCAAGGTACAGAAAGCTGTGTAATGAGCCTTTGTTGCAAATAGTGAAAATAATTGATTTATGTCTAACATACCTGTTTGGCAAGCTGACTTGAGGAAAGTACATATTATTCCAATATCTAACAGTGATAACAACTCAATGAAACAAAAATTAATTTCTTGTTAAGTTTACTTGGCATGAATATGATACACTGATAAGATGTGCCAAGGCTGTGCACATCAGTAGTAAGTAGGTAAAGGAGTGACATGTATGCAGGAAAGCAGGTTACAGACAATGAATTTTATTTGAGGCTTACAAAAACATGTCTGGTATTTCATCAGATAATGTTAATTTTAGAGTTTATCCAAATCCTTCATGCAGTCCCTCATGGGAAGCTTACTGCCAGACAAACTTATCTTATGTGCTGCCTTGGCATGCTGAAATGATGATTATCTCAAATATGCAACATAACGGGAGTAAATCAATGTGCGTGCATTTTCAAAGAAACAATAACACTAGTGCATTGATCTCCTTTGGACTCAAATTTGTGACTATCCCTTGGATAGAAAGTAAACTAATTGTTTACAGAGATGTAAAACTATATATAGGCATTCTGTGGCTTAGTGTAAATTGATACTACCACATCACCTAGCAATGCTGAGAATGCTGGCAAAGAAAGTGAACATTGTGCATTTTTTTTGCTTCCTTCCTTATTTTGAATGAAACTGTAACCATTCATCAGCATTACATGCCTAGCGTTTGTGAGATATTTTACACATATTCTGATGAAGCATATTGTCAGCCCTTTCAAACAGATTTTTCTGTTTTTTTTTTTTGAGATGTTCATAAACTTTTTCCCATCACTGCCCAGAAATGACCACTGTATGTATCTGAGCCATCACCCTGTAATGCATGTATTCATACTGTGTGGGCACTCAGGGCTGACATGTCTGTATACCTCTCTGTACATCATGAAGATGGACGGCACTTGTAATCAGTTTGTCATCTGCTTCTCTTTGAATCCATACTTTCTGTGACCATTAGGGAGATAAGACTTGGCTATTAGGTATAACTGTTAATATTTTCATTAAGCATCTTTTCCCTACCTTTTTATGCCTGCTATACCAGTCCAAACTGCAGTTTTATAAATAAAACTGCTTGCATTCTGAATGCACTTTAAATAATGCAGAATGCAGTAACAGAATGAAAGCATACAATGTGACAATGCGCATGTTTGGCTTGTTGTAGTTTACATGTAATTTATTTATTTATTTGTATTTGTTTGCAGAGATAGAGAAGTCATCCAAATGGACAAATGTCAGGCTCTGTACAGGGGGTTACCGACACCAGAAGAAGTTGTTACAGTTTAAAAAAGAACAAAAAATTAGTACATTAGTAGTCTACAAACTACATCTCAGATACGACTCTGTCATTGTCCATGTTGTTGTGAATAACCTCAGATGTACCTCCCTGGACTACATGAAAAGAGACATGGAAGTGCTCTCTGATCACGTAGCGCAGGCCGGTATGACCCTGACTAGCATCCTGACCTCACCAAGAATGATGCCACAGTATAAAGAAAAAATTATCAGTTTCAACAATTGGCTGTTTCTGGTGTCATTCAAAGGGGATCCAGTTTCTGTCCACCTGGGATGACATGCTCGATAAGCCACGTTGCTTCGCAAGAGATGGCTTGCACCTGTCACCCTTAGGCTTTCGAATACTGGCCAAGGCTTTTGCTACCCCCATGGTGCCTTTTTTAGGCAAGGCTCAAAAGACAAACCCACCACCATAAATAACACAAGTAACCAAAAACTGAGGGTAATGCTACTCAGTGCCAGAAGCCTAAACCTCAAAATGCATGCACTCGAGGCACTCCTCAGTATGTAGAACATCGATATCTGTGCAGTAATAGAAACCTGGTTTAAGGCTCCAGAGAGTACCCCAGCACTACCAGGCTATAACTCATACCATACTTTTCGGCCACAGGACTCAGACCGAAACACAAAAGGTGGGGGAGTATCCATATTCATCAAGGATACCCACACCTCCAGGTTAGTGGCACAGCACAATGCCTCAGAGATCATCCATGTACAACTAACAACGGGCAAAGCTGCAATTCAAATTGTAGCTTGCTACAGATCACCCACCATGATCCAGGACCCCCATTCCACGTTTCTGGAGACACTGGAAAATATGAAGGTCCTACCAAATGCCCTAATATTGGGTGATTTCAATTACCCAAACATTAACTGGGAGAACTGCTCAAGTACTAACTCCCTTGCCCAATGCTTCCTAGAATTTATAAACTTGAATGCCCTGGATCAACTGGTCAACACCCCCACCAGAGGTGACAACATATTGGACATATTGGTCATCAACAACATGGGCAACCGGTGTTCTACACCAGAGGTCAAACCCTCGCTGGTTAGATCAGACCATAGGCTAATCACTCTGGATATCCACATTCCACCCCCACCCCCAGTCAAGGAAACTACCATGAAAAACTTTTCAAAAGAAAACTTCACGTTACTTAAGACCGAGGTAGAAAGGTTCACAGCCCCCATGCTAAAGGACAGTGCTGTCCAAGCTGCTGAATCCCTTACAAAGGCACTCTCTGAGCACCTGCAAGAATGCATGGATTGTGCTATCCCAAGCAAAACCAAGACTCACTCCTCCAAGAAAAGGAAACCAGTCTGGTGGACCCCTGCCATAAACAAGGTATACAACAGAAGGAGGAAACTAGTGCAGAAAAGAGTAAAATCCCAAGAAGGAAAGACATCCCTGATCAGTGTCAGCAAGAAACTATGATCCCTCATAAAATCATCCAAGGCTAGCTTCGAAAGAAAAATTGCCAAGGACCCCAAAGATAACCACAAAGCGTTCTTTAGCCATGTCAAGAACCTAAGTGGAAACTCTCAGATCTGCTCTGAGTTAGTGCAGAATGGCACAAAATGCGCTGAACCGACTGATATTGCCAACATTCTGGCAGACAGGTTTAGTGCAAACTTCACCCCCCCTCTCACCCCTAAGGGGCCCATAACCATACTAGAAGAATGTAGTGCCCCGGCAATCACTGACACACAGGTTAAAATAGTCCTATCCAAAGCCAAAAATACAGCTTCAATGGGACCAGACGGTGTCCCAGGCTGTGCCTTACATAAGCTCCAAAATGAACTAACCCCTCACCTAAACACACTGTTCAAACTCAGCCTCTCTACAGGCTACATACCCATAAAGTGGCGCACAGCAACAGTTATCCCGCTCCACAAAGGTGGAGCCACAACAGACCCCGGAAACTATCACCCTATAAGCCTGACGAGCTTGGTCTGCAAGGCTATGTTGTGCGTTATCATGGAATTCATTAACAGAGACATTGGGAACCTTCACACATTGGACCCTACCCAGTTTGCTTTTGTTAAGGGCAGATCATGCTTCCTAAACCTGGTGGACTTATTTGAGACAGTTACCAAGGCTTTAGACGAGGGAAAGTAGGTCCACACAGCCTACCTAGACCTTGCAAAGGCTTTCGACACCATTCCCCATTCTGGTATTATAGACAAGCTCACCAGCCTAAACATAAACCTGTACGTCACGAGATGGCTTGCCAATTGGCTCATGGACAGAACCCACACGGTGAGAGTTGCAGACTCTAGGTCCGACTCTAAACCAGTTACAAGTGACATTCCCCAGAGCTCAGTACTGGGACCGCTCATGTTCGGTATATACTTCTCAGGGGTACGGGCAAGCACAGGAGGACTATGGCTGACCAAGTTCGCAGACGACTGCAAACTGGGGGCCATAATTGACTCTCCAGCTGATACAGACATGAGACGGATACCTGGCGTCAAAATCATGGCCTCAAGCTAAATGCCAAAAAGTGCATAGTTATCCCCTTTGGAAAAAACAAAGTACCCACAAACTACCACATACGTGGTAGTCCCCTAAATACAGAAAATGTGATAAGGGATCTAGGGACCCAAGTAGATAGTAATCTTTCCTTTGATAATCATATTGTGAAGGTGGTTAGAAAATCCTTCTATGTGGCCCACCTAATCACAAAAGGGTTTACATCTAGAAAAAAAGAGGTTATTGTGCCCCTCTACTCATCACCCATCAGACCCATCATAGAGTACAACGCCCCATTTGGGATGTACCTTGCAAGACACCTGCAACAGCTGGAGGGACCACAGAGGTACCTCACCAAGAGGATTACTGGCCTCAAACATATGCCATATGCAGCCCAACTGAAGAAACTCCAGCTGTACTCGGTTGCATACCGCTTACTCAGAGGTGATCTCTGCCTGACATACAAGGCCATGTCCAAACCAGAATTGATGGGCATGCTCCACCTAAAAAAAAAACAAATCTCCAAGAGCCACACACTCTAGGGATTTAAACCTCACCACAACGATAAATAGGACTTGCTGGAGGGCTCGTTTCCTGTCCCAGAGACTCTCCATGCTTTGGAACAGGATTCCAATCTACATTAGGCAGAGCCCCTCACTAATACTCTTCAAGAGAAACCTTGACGAGTGGATGGGAAACAGAAAATTTACCCCTGGGATCACTGCAGTGGCTCTGCTGGACAGAGGCACTGGGAACTAATGGCTCTGCTGGACCAAGGCACAGGGAACTAATCTAAGGGGGTGGCAAAAGCCAACACATTCTGGCTAGGCTTATAGATGCCCTCGGGCAGATAGCCTAGTACTTACCTATGAACCTAATATACTAGATAAGGACTAAGTACATAAAAATAAAAGGCAATAGTGTACAGACTGCTTAATGTATTACAGTGGTGACTAATGTGTTGAGGAAACATGCATGCTGAAAGGAAGATGTTAATGTTTCCTGATGAAAAGCATTTCCAGTGGGGTTTTGTCTTGAAGATAAGTTTTGAATGTAGAACAGAATTTGGCATAAGAGGTTATATCTTTTAAGTCTGGGGGAAGAGAGTCCTAAAGTTTTGGTACTTTGGCATACCGATACTTTGTATTGGATATTTCTAATACTGGAGCAGTATGTGTGTGTGTCTGTGTGTGTTTGCTTAAAGGTTGCCAAGCAGCATCCTTCCCCTATGTAGCTGATTTTATTCTCATAAATCAGTATTGTTTTAATTTTCTATATTTTGTAGCAATCTGGAGACTGTCTTTTCTTGATATTATATTGTTCAATGTTGCCTCACACTTTCAAGTCAATAGGAAGCATTATTTCTTCTTCTCTATTTTATATATCAGTATATCCCATTTGTGGTCCAAAAACAAAAGTAATAGTCTAATACTGTGTAGTAATGACACCAATTCATTTGGCTGCTCACCGATTGTTAGGCCTGCATCCAAGCTTCCACCATGATACATCAAAGCACAACTTAATGAGGCATTAATTTGCCAAGCACAACCTGATGAAAAAAATTAAAAGTAAGCTCCCCCAGCTTGTACCAGGTCTGCAGTAATGCCAAACCAAAGAAAAGGGAAATACATGAAAGCAAATGAATCACTGCCAATGCACACACAGAAATGGCACCACTAATGATTTCCTGTGGAAAACAGCAGTCAGAGGGCTCAGTGCTAGCAAGCTGAACTCAACTGGATAGAACCTCGTGTACTTAGCATTCTACAAGGTATAAGGAGACATTTTATACATATGGGTAAGATTGCTGCATTTACCTTTTAAATTAACTTTCTTACCTTTAATCCATCCAATTCTAAACGGCCCTCAGCAGGCACTGTGACATAGAGGGATAAAGCCTTCAGCACAGCCCAGACGATACTGGTATGTATAAGTTTGGTGTTTTTTTCATTGGGTTGATTTCCAGAGTCGTCGTGTTTGATGAGTTGACTCCTCTCGGAGTTATAACTCAACAGGCTATATTGGAAGCTGGAAACAAAGGTAAGATATAAAGTGAGAGAAAAGGAATGGCAAACTTAAAACTTTAACCAACATGGCAGTCCTGATTAGGCCATTTTAGGCTGTAACAAATAAAATAAATAATGGCTATCACCTAGAATGATGCAGGGGAAGGGGGGATGACAAAGACAGAAAACAAAATTTTGTTTCAGTTTTGGGGTACAGTTCTCCTTGAAACCCACAAGTTGTTAGGTTGTGTATTAGCCAGTTCCAGTGAGTTAAGAGAACCACATCAACTCCTGATCAAACCTACGCTTCAGTGTGACATCTATTCCCACACCATGTAGATTGATTGGTGGGGAGTTGGGGGTCTGCACTCCTGTGTGTGTTTTGTTGTCCTTTGGATGAGACCCAAGTTCTTCCCTGCAAAGAGATTACTAGCCTAATGTGACTAACCCAGTCAGCAAAGGATAAGTAAATTAATAAAATCTGACAGCATTGCTGTGTGTTGGAGCCCAGCTTGTTTTCTTCCTTTTGGCTGTCTGTCTCTATTATTCTCTGTTTCTTGCCTTTTTGGTATCCTGCCCCCGATCTATTTCAGAACTTTATTTTACACTTTTGAATATTATTTTTCATTTTTGACTTTTGTAGTTGGAATGCTTATGTTCGGCTACATTATTGGTTGCATTCCTTTTCTTCCTATTCCTTATTGCAGGTCACTATTATACAATTATGTTATATTGACTATTTTGTGTGTGGCTTGAGTAACTTTTCTCCACCTCCCATATTTTGTGCGAGGCATACCACTGTACTCTTCATCAGACAACATCGGACATTTTCCCCTCAGTGAAGCGCGGAGGTGTCCCCTTGTTGTCCAGATGACACACTTCCTCTGAACATTGTAAGTGCCATTCTGAGTACAACCCTAAAGAAAAGGACAGCAGTTCAGTGTCCTGGACATGGCCAACATAGTTAAGCAAATAAATAAATAAATATACTGTGTTCTAGTAATGCATAATGTACTGCTATTTTATTGTTTCTAAGTGGGGCAAACTTATGGCAGAATGTTAGTTAATGTTGAATATTATGTAAGACTTCAAGCATGTACAGGTGATGCGTAACACTTTTTTTAATGAAAAATCATTTCATTTGTGCAGAACATTTGGAAACCACAGGAAATAAGGCACAGTGAACATGCATAGATTGCAAAAATCATTTAGAAAACAAACTGTGTGTGCAATGGTATCATAAATAAATACAAATATTTAAAATACCAATAGTAAAACCTGAAACAGAAAAATAATGTATCTCAGACAGTTCGTGTTCAGTGATAAGTGATAAAGGTATCATAATAACAACTATGAGCATGAAATCTGCTGGACAGCACTTCTTATGTGAATAAAGAAAAAAACAGATAAATATAAAACAATTCAGCCTGTTAGCATCTATTACAATAAGATCTGTTATAGAAGTGTTTTCTAAATTTCACTTACAGTTTGCTAGCCTTTAAATATTTTAACATACAAAAGGAGAATTTATCGGGTGAAATTTATTCTAAAGCCGTGCATTAGGTGGATTGGTCATAGGTGTGAGGGAGAACAACTGCAACAGGGCTAGAAGCGGTGTAAACCTTGGCTCTAGATGATTGTCACTGTTGAAGTGACACCCTGAGCCCCCTGTAAAAAAAAATGGGAAAAGGGGTTGTGGAGGGATGGATGGATTTCTTTGCAAAATATTCATGTCATACATATAGAAAAATCAAATCTGAAAGAGAGTCTATCTTATTTAAATAGGTAATTCATTATGACATTGACAGACTTTTTTTCTTTGTATGTATTTCTGTGTGAATAGAAACTGAATACCCTAAAACTGATGTGTGGTAACTCCCTAGATGGACTGTCAGACTGCACTTCTTGTTTAGTTGGGTTAATACTGTACAGTGATGGAAAATTAAGTTTTGCAGAAATTCATGTGTGACAATTCTTGCATTTAAATTCAACATTCACGCAGGATATAATGTGGTATAAGGTGTTACATAAGGGATTAGATGGGAAACATCTTCCTTTACATTTTCAGATCTGCTTTTAGACATTAAAAACATTTGGGATTATATCTGTCAAAGTCTCTCCTTGGTTTGAATTTATACTCAAATGAACTTGCTTTTTTTTAAAATAATGTAATGTAGTCCCCGTACTATGCTGACATGAAATGTCCTCTTAGCACTGTTAAAGCCATTTATTTTTCCATTTTTCTTTTACACTTGTTAGTGGTTTCACACATTACAGCATACAAAACAGCAGCAGTACACAGAAGCATTATGATACATAGCCTGCACCAATTAAAACCTGCAGATCTGTTTCTGCAGTCTTAATGTCTGCCAGTATATTTTGATGAGTTAATATTGTCATTTTAAATGCATCTAGCATTTTCTTCCCTGTACGATGAAGACATTTTTGGAAAATATGCATACATATGAATCTTTTCAGAGAGAGTTCTATAAGAGAAAGCCATCTTTGTTTACTTGTAGCTTAGCTTACTAGACATTGTAGGAACTGGATCAAACATGGACAGCTATCAGTTTTGTTGCCAGCTTTATCTGCAGGCAGCTTTTGTGTGGTAATTACAGTTAATCACGCAAGCCTGGTTTGAGTAATTATGAGCAGCGCACTGGACATTGCCAATTAAGTGATTTCACTGGTCGACTGGCTCTCATGTCAACCATCTACTTACTGAACAAATAGTTCTCCTCTAAAAGGACTTCTTACAGAACTTCATGTTTCTAATTGTTCACAGGCTACCTTGACATTTCCTGCTTTTCATATTGTCTGCAAAAATTGTCATAGAAACTGCTGGCAGAATGGCACAGGAAAATAGCACTGAAACGTCACATTCTTTTTGAAGCAGCCATTTAAGTGACTTTTTTGTGTTTCTGACTGAGCAGCGCTCTTGAATTACTGTGTGGTATTTTGTAGGATTGTTTTTCATGCCTTAAAAAGCATGTAAATCATTTCACAATAATGTTTTATTGATCTCCAAGTAAGTTTACTGTCAAGCCTAATGTTCTTCTAATAGTTACAGGGCAAAACTGTCAGTATGAAAGCCATTGCAGGTTTAGCAACACTTAGCATGTTAGAACCTGAACCTCAGGGGCTCAGGGTTATGAACTTGATGTCAAGGGAGGTGCAGACAAAACAAAGGATGATGCTGTGGTCTGCTCATACAGGTTGATGTTCTTCATGTTTCACTGTTGCAGTCATTACATTTGGATTATCTGCTTGCAGGTAGCCCTCAGTTGGCCTGATTAACAAAGTCTTGGGTCCTGCGTCGGTTGCTGTCCCTTCTTCCATGACATCAGGTCGTCAGGGGTATAAAACATGCAGCCGACGCCATTACATGAGTCTTTCTTGCCATGCCGTGCCTGAAGCAGTTCGCGTGCCTGTCAGCCGACTCCCGAAATTTTCGTTTTCGAGTTTCAGAACCGAAGACTTCAACTAAAGCTAAGTACCCCATTATGGAAACTTTTTCATGCTCCTTACCGATATCAGTAAAAGCTAATAATTGCATTACTTGTAGAAAGCAAATACCTCATAAAGATTTTAATTCGTACTGTATTCCTTGCCTAGGCCCTGACCACGACGTACCTTGCTGTTGGTTTTGTGCTTTATTTAATCAGTGCACTATCCGGCGTCGGTATAGATTCGCCTCTAAATATTTTGGTTCTCTGTTTAGTTATCCAGAAATGTCGTCGGTTAGACATCCGACTACCGGGATTCCAAAAAAAATGCAAAGATAAAGACAGAGACAGGCCAGTGAGGTCCATAACTGCCAACGACACTTCTCCTAAGCTAGTCACCAGTTCGCCGGTACTCAGTGAGGCGCTTTCGCAGCCCCTGATACCCGCTACTTCTGATTCGCAGGCCCCTACTGAGACCCATTCAGAGTCCGGTATGCAGCGAGATGCTTCAACTGTGGAACCCGCGGATGTCTCTACCGTGGATGGGTCCGGAGCCGCTGTGAAGGCACCAGCTTCTGAGGGTGCATTCAGCCCTACGGACTTGCATATTAAACTGACGCCTCCTTCTTTACTTAGGTCTAAATCTCGATCCATGTCTAAAAAACTGACGCCCAGGCCTCTATGCCTAAAAAACAAATGATAAGAATGGCTGAAGATCTAATAACTCTAATCAGGGGTAGCCACCCCCCCCCCCATAAGAATGGCTGAAGATCTAATAACTCTAATCATGCTTCTAAGAGGCCTAGGACTGAAGTTGATTATGAATCTTCTGATCAGGATTCTATTTGTTCTGATTCTTTTGATTATCTGGATTTGCCCTTATCTACTTATGAAGATTCTGATGCAGAGCACTCCATTCCCTCTGCTTCCCCTCCTGAGGATTTTTCTTTTAGGGAAACCTTACATACTCTAAGGGAGCATTTCTACTGGGAAAGCCAGGATTTTTCTGATTCAAAAAAGAGGCTTAGGGATTTCCTTCTCCTACCTCAGCACTTCCAAATCTGGGAATAATAAGACTCCCCCCTATGGTAAACTGTCTCAGTGACTTCCTTTTAAAATTTCCAAGCACTTATCAACTGACTGCCCCTTTGGGGGAAAAGATTGCTCTTCATGCAAAGAATTGGGAACTCATTACCCAGGACAAATGTGTTTTAAACGTAGTGTCCCAGGGCTACAGATTTCACTTCACACATTGCCAACACCAAGTGGGTGGCCGAACCTACCCCCAAATCAGTGGTCAGAGGCCCCAAAACAAGTACTTTCTCTCTTAAGCATGGGGGCTATTCAGCTGGTACCAGAAGAGGAAAAGGGATGAGGTTTCTACTCAAGACTTTCCCTGGTACCCAGAAAAGACAGTTCATGGCATCCTATCCCGGACCTGTCTACTCTAAACACCTTTTTGGAGATTCCAAAATTCAAGATGCTGACTCTTCACCAATTACTTCCTATGCTAGGCAAAGATGCCTGGTTGGCAACACTAGATTTAAAAGAAGCATACCTGCACATCCCAATCAGGGAATCTTGCAGAAGATACCTACTCTTCAAAGCAGGCAACGCGCACTATCGGTTCTCTGCACTGCCCTTTGGCTTATCTACTGTGCCCAGGGTATTCACAAAGTGCCTAGCTCCAGTTATTGCATTTTGCAGGCAAAGAAATATTCAAATATACCCATACCTGGACGATTGTCTAATTCAGGCAGAAAGCCAGGACATATTTTTGAATCATCTGGCCTTTGTAAAAAGGGTTCTAACTTGTCTGGGATACACCATAAATGAAATGAAATCACACCTGGTACCCTGTCAACAAATTATATTCCTGGGAGCAAGTTTGAATGCAACTTCCCAGATGACTTAACTCACATCAGAGAAACAAATTCATTTGACAACCTACTTCAAACAAGTAGCCACAAAAACCCTGCTATCTGCAAGACAGATACTGCAAGCCTTGGGGTTCATGGTTTCCTGCATTCTTCTAATTCCATATGCAAGACTGCATATGAGGAAACTACAGTGGTATCTAAAAAGCCTATGGTGTCAACATTCTCAAGATCTGGAAACAATGATTCCTATCATACCTTGCCTATGCCTAGAGTTCCTTTGGTGAGCAGAGGCCTGCCACCAAAACAAGGGACTACCTTTCACACCACCCCCTGCCACCCAAACCCTAACAACAGATGCATCAGACTATGCATGGGGGGCTCACCTAGCAGGGAAATGCATTCTGGGTAAATGGAACCCAAGTCAAATGCACCTGCATATCAATCAAAAAGAAATGTTAGCTGTACAGAATGCTCTGATACCTTCAAGGACCACATTCTTCCAGGACAACTAATGGTAAAGATGGACAACACTACTCTTATGTGGTACATAAACAAGCAGGAGAGTACACATTCTTACCCCCTCTGCAGACTAGCCATGGCATTGTGGAACACAGCCTTGAGCTACCAAGTGCACCTACAAGCTCAATTCCTGCCAGGAAAATTAAATACGCTGGCAAACGGACTAAGCAGAAACCTCATGGACCCACACGTGTGGAAACTGCAACCAAGGGTTTTCAACATGTTGACAAGCAAATGGGGGAGCCCAGATATAGACCTGTTTGCCTCTCCCCAGAACTACCAATTGGACAAATTTTGCACAATTGGACAAATTTTGCACAAGGACTCCCCACAAACGAGCTTGGAAAGTGGATGCTTTGTCCTTCAGCTGGAAAAACCTATCAGTCTATGCCTTCCCCCCACTGCCTCTGCTCTCCAAGGTACTACTAAAAATCAAACAGGACAAACCAAGGATGATTTTGATTCCTCCAGACTAGCCACGCCAACACTGGTACCCCCTCCTGCGCAGTGTGTCATGGTTATCTCTATGGCACCTGCCTCAGACTCCTTCCCTGCTGTCTCAGCAGGAGAACCAGATTCTGCACCCTCAGCTTCTAACACTGAACCTTGCAGCCTGGCTAATTACTTAATCTCTCCTTTACCATGCCTCAGCAAACCTGTGATGAATATCATTTTAGAGGCAAGGAGGCCTAGTACTAGAAAATCTTATGCTGACAAATGGAAAAGATTCTGTGTCTGGAACCAATCTCAAGGGATGAGCACAGCAGCACCCAATTTACCTCAGATTTTACAATACTTAACTGAGATGCTTCACCAAGGTCCTGTCTTTTTCCTCCATTAAAATCCATGCCTCAGCTCATTATAACACAGAACCTCCCATCTTCTCTCATCCACTGCTCAAGCAGTTCCTCAGAGGGGCCAAAAATTTGAGACCACCCAGGAGAGCTCCAACCCCAACCTGGGACCATAACTTTGTCTTGGAGAAACTCACTCTACCTCCTTTCGAGCCAGCTGCTAGTGCAGACTTAAAATTTCTTTCTTGGAAAACGGCTTTCCTTTTAGCAATCACTTCAGCTAGAAGGGTATCTGAATTACAGGCCCTTATGGCAGTGGAGCCTTTCATCATCTTTCATGCAGACAGGGTGTCCCTCAGAACCAATCCATCCTTCATGCCCAAGGTGGTATCCAATGTGGCTCTTAATAAGTCCATTCATTTACCAACCTTCTTTCCCAATCCACAGAATAAAGGGAAATGGATACTGCATTCCTTAGATGTGCACAGACAAATTAGATTCTACTTGGACAGGACTAAACCTCAAAGGAATTCTGAACAACTGCTGGTGGCATTTGCTGCAGGGACAGAGGGGAAGGCTATTTCAAAGCAAACCATTTCTAAATGGATAAGCCATTGCATTCATTTCTGCTATAAGCACCATGGAAAACCTATCCCCCAGAGGATCAGACCTCACTCCACCAGGGCTGCATCTACCTGTACAGCCTTTCTCAGAGGCGTCACTACCAGGGACATCTTAGAAGCTGCTACCTGGAGTTCTGTACATACTTTCACCAAGCATTATCATTTGCCAATTTTCTCTAAATCCAGAGCTGGCTTTGCCACTACAGTCTTGCAGGGCCTTATAGCTGGCCCTAATGCTATCTAAATTCCTCCTCCCAACCATAGCTTTGGGAATCTACCCAAATGTAATGACTGCAACAGTGAAGCACAAAGAACGTAGTACAGTTGTGTACACTTACCATAAATGTAGATGTTTGAGTGTATTCACTGTTGCAGTCTTGGTTACCCTCCCTCCAGCCCACTAACTTCTTTTAGCTATACCTCTACTTTCCTTTTACTATGCTTAAAAGCCTTTTTGGTGTATTTGCTTTTTTGTTGGAGGTATATCTTTGTACTTTTATATTTAATTTGCTTCCCATTAGGGGGGCACCTGACATCTGGGGCAAGAAAAACTGATGTAATGGCGTCGGCTGCATGTTTTATACCCCTGATGACCTGACGTCATGGAAGAAGGGACAGCAACCGACACAGGACCCAAGACTTAATGTTAATCAGGCTGATTGAGGGCTACCTGCAAGCAGATAACACAAATGTAATGACTGCAACAGTGAATACACTCGAACATCTACATTTATGGTAAGTGTACACAACTCTACTTTCTCGCTACTTGCTGGGTGATCTGCCCTCTTGCACTGAGTCTTGCTACCAAGTGTTTTGTGTAATACAGAGCTGTCGGAAGCATAAACCTAATTTCACAAAGGTGAAAAAGTGGAAATAGTATCACTTGAGTGGTTCTAACCATCTGATAGCCATCAGTGAAAAGTAACTGCCATATGCAAAAAAAAATTAGTAATTGTTGTGCAACAAAGCATATGCATTAAACTCATTTCTGATATTATTTTAAGGGTATTTTTAAAACAATAATGTAACATGTTCATTAAACAGTTCAATTAATGTATGTGAATTATACTAATTATTAGCAGTCAGCCAGGGCCATTTTCTCAGTGAAATGCATAGCTGCTGCTGTGTGTATAACTGTACCTGATAAACACAGATGTGAACATGTTTTAATTAATGCACTTTTCTTTATTCTCAGTATTGTGTATAGGGCACAGTATGTAGGGCTTATGCAGCAGTTTTAATATCCATTGGCTGCATAAGGAATTCTTGATTCAAGCCAGTGACCTTGCATACCAGTTTGCCCTGCTCTTAGCACATGGTTGTATACGTGTTAAGAATGACAGTCCTGTGAAAGTGTTCAGGTTTTAAAAACAAGATGTTACCCCTTAAACAACACACTTCTGTTTCATATTCTTCTTTTTTGCAGTGTGTGTGTGTGTGTGTGTCTGTCTGCAAATACATATACATATATGTGTATGTATATATATATATATATATATATATATATATATATATATATATATATATATATATATATATAATATATATATATATATATATATATATAATATATATATATATATATATATATATATATAGGTGTTTGTGTATTAGTCAACAATGGCTCAACAAAACCTTTTGATCAAACCCTCAAGTAATCAAAGTTAGGAATGGGAAATAAGAGGACTGCCCCCCCTCCTCTTTTTAATATTAAAGCCTGTTT
The DNA here is from genome assembly GCF_019279795.1 of Protopterus annectens. Taxonomy (NCBI): domain Eukaryota; kingdom Metazoa; phylum Chordata; order Ceratodontiformes; family Protopteridae; genus Protopterus; species Protopterus annectens. The sequence goes on along the minus strand of NC_056748.1, from coordinate 879,336,556 downwards.
TTGAGGTGGAGCATGAGAGCAGAGAACATCCCACCCTGAGACCCATTTTAAAGCCTTTTCCCATCTTTCACTGGATTGGGATTAAATCAAAAATTTTCAAAGAGCTTTGGTTCACTAAATCATAGCTAGACCATTTCACATAGATCTATATGTTTCTATGTAACTAGCTATATTTATCTTTATGAGTGTGTGTGTGTGTGTGTGTGTGTGTGTGTGTGTGTGTGTGTGTGTGTGTGTGTGTGTGTGTGTGTGTGTGTGTGTGTGTGTGTGTGTGTGGTGTGTGTGTGTATATATATATTTATATATATATATACACACACACACACACACACACATATATATATATATATATATATATATATATATATATATATATATATATATAAAATCATATAATCAGATGTTCAAATTAAAAAAAAATAAACTGATTGAAGTACAAAATAAGAAAAAAAAGCTATTTGATATGTGTTTATGTGTGTATAGTACATGGAGCACAGTGATTACGCTCTGATAACCTGAAAAAGACAAATCAGTTATAGAGCGACACCCAAACTTAAAAAATGTTATGCACCCCATGCTTCACTTGTTAAAATCAGGTGTCACACTAGGCCAGTGATGGCGAACCTATGACATGCGTGTCAAAGGTGACTCATCACAACATTTTGGGTGACACACCAGCACTCACCAATACCTAAGTTACCAAATAAACTGCTTTTACATTTTTTGCTTTTGTGAATTGCATTGAATTATTTTGTGCCAGGAACCAGTTCAACAGCACTGCTGCAAAGGTAAGGAAGTTATTAATCTCAGACTACTTCACTATACGTTCTCAATAGAGTCTGCAAATGGCAGTACTGACAAATTTCTTCGTGGTTCCACTTCTGCAAAAGGCAGGTAGTCTGCATTTCTAGAAGTGTGCTCTTTTACATTCCTCTCAACTGTCCCTCTTAATCCCTGCTAAAACTGGCAACTTTTTACACTTAATAATGACAATAATTAGATTTATAGACTAATTTTGCTTCAGAAAATGTATATTAATTCACGTTCATTTTTTGTCTGTCAGTGTCTCAAATTAATAGTACTAGTAGTTTAAAACTGTCCATGTCTGTTATTTCTAGATTTGTCCCTGATTCTGTTGAGATTTATCCCTGATGTGTTGAGAGCCATGCTGTTTTATTTATTTTTATTTATTTATTTACATTATTTTTTTGTTTTGGGGGGATGACAAGCAAGCAGAGTCAAGTTATGCGTTTTCCAAATTTTTGACACATCAAACCCAAAAGGTTCACCATCTTTGCACTAGGCAGTTAAACCTGCTAGTATTTACCAGCAAACAATACTGGCAGAATAAAATCAAATATGTTTTCAACTGCTATGTGTGCTAGTAATGTGTCCCTGACGTTGTGTTTCATAAAAGAGTACGGTACTGCCTGTCCGGTAGTGCTCATTAAGTGCTTTGAAAGCTGGCAAAACACTTAGCACGTTTTTCTGTAACTAGTACCACATGGGCCAGTTAAAACTCCATGCACTGCAAAGATTTATGACTGTTTCTCCAGTTATAACCCCATGTGTTCTCCACATGGGTGCCACGATTCAGCTTTAAAGGTGAATTTCTTGGCATCCATCTCTTGAACACATAATAAGCAGGTTATGATCGGTGACCTGCTCATAATACTCTTTATACTGTATTATATTATATCATATTACCATTTATTTAATTGAGAGGATTTGTTGTAAACTGTCATGACCTGATTCACAGTTTCTAGTTCATTATCCTAACATCAGGAATACTGTGATAAACGGTATACAACAATTTGTAAGCTGCTGATATATGACTCAGTATTTAAGAACATCATATTTGTTTTTTTTTCCATTTACTCTGGCTTCTTCCCACATTCCAAAGATGTGCTGTAAATGAGCCAGTAATCTTCCAGGTCTGACCCCAGCATAGAAATTAGAAGAAAAAGTGTAAATTGTATAAGATACCATTTCATAATGGTAGGTCACATTATGACTTGGACAGAAACAGTAGTGGAAGAAAATATATCCACTGTTTCAGCCTTAGTTTCTTTGCGAACTCTGAGGGTAAAGGCTTATAGACTTTTAATCCACCATTTTCTTTTTATTGCATTTCCTAAGGCTCTTGCTGTCTTATCTGGAACTGAATCTGTACACATTTTACACATCTGTAGCAATTACCAGCATATTTTCCCACAAAGCTAATATAGGTTCAAAGGTTCATAGACTAGTACTAGGTTAATTGCCCTTGTGGGCCATTTTAAGCCTAGCCAATTACCCCATGTGAGAATCAAAGCCTGCACCTTGTGTCTGCAAGGTAAATACCTTAAGCATTATGTCAACCTCCCACCCATATTGTGCCATAATATGTCCTTTTCATTGCATTTTCATAGCTTCTATTTCTTGTCTGTTTTTTTTTTTCTTTATAATGTTAAGTTACCATTCACTAAAAGTAGATTTTCTTTGTAGTCAGTGTTACAGTACTGATGCTTATTTCTTCCAGACATGTAGAAGCCCATGACCAGCCCGACGTCCAGAGTCTTTGCATCTTCATTAGCCAAAGGACATCAGAGGGCTGACGCCTGGATGTCAGGTATAAGAAAGGCATCCATCTGTGTCACCTATAGATGTTCTTCATTCCACATTGCTGCAGTCCTAACTATTGGGTAGTCCGCTGTCCAGTCGGCCCGAATACCAAAGTATATGGCTGACGTCGGTCAGGGCACATTAGACTGACGTCAGTACGTCAGGGTACTACGCGCATGACCGACGTCATATCCTCAGTCTTTTTTGCCGCATGGTCCGATGCAGAAGCAATTTTGCGAGTGCAGGTTGGCGTTCTGAAAGTTTCTGAAGTCAGAGTTTCAGACCGAATCAAAGTTGGCTAAGTACCCCGTTGGGGAATATTTTGGTTTTTTCTTGCCTCAGAATTTAACCGGATGTCAGAAAAGTGAATAACTGTATTTCTTGTGGGAAACAGATACCTCATAGGGATTACCATACTTTGTGTATACCTTGTTTAGGGCCTGAGCACGACGTTGTTGGATGCATCTCTTGTGCTAGATTTAACAAACGACTATTGAGAGGAGGTTAGACTGTGCCAGGTTAGTTTTTGGGAAGCGTTGTAATTATAAAATGCCGCCGGATGCTCCGGCGCTTCGCCAAAAGCGCAAGGACAAAGCAGCAAAGCCTAGAGTGGAAGAGCCGACAGTCCCGATGTCGGTTCTTTAGAAGGCTCAGTGGAGCCGGAGGTTCTGCCAGGAGTTTCTTTGGAGTCTCAGGGAGAGACTTTACTGTTACAGGATGTGTCCTCTCAGGAAGTAGGCCAGGCTGAGGGGCTTCTCAGGTGGCTGTTCTTCCCTCTCTTCCTAAGGTGGTTAGAGCCTCCCTTCTGTTTCCAAGGCTTCTTTGAGAGGCAGGGCAAGTCTAGCTTCAGTGGGGGTTTCTCCTAGTGCTTCAGGGTCTTTGGCTAAGGAACATATCCTTAAAATGGCAGAGGATTTGATTACTATGATTAGAGGTTCTATGCCCTCCTGATAAGAGGCCTAGGGTGGAACCTGAGTTTGAGAGTTTTGAGCAATGTTCGGAGGCTTCTGAGTCTTCGGCTGAAGACTTGCAGGAGTATCCTCCTTATTCTGATTCTGATGTGGATGATTCTACTCCTTCAGCTTCTCCTCCTGAGGATTTTTTCATTTTCAGAGACTCTGCATTCCATGAGGGAGCATTTTAAATGGGAAGGTCAAGATTTCTCTGATTCCAGGAAGAGGCTTAGGGAATTCTTGTTTTTACCCCAGCATAGGCCTTTAGCTATACCTCCTGTTCTGAATGTGGTGGAAGATGTTTTGCAGAGGCTTCCCTGAATCCTGATTCTTTGCCTCCTGCCCTGTTAAACCGGATAGGTACTATAGGGTGCCTGAAGCTCATAAGTATCTTTTAAGAGTCCTAGGGCAGACCCGAAACTGTCTCTCAGGGGCCTAAAGGTGTTAAGGCCTCTGTTGTTAAAAATCCTGTTCCTCCTGATAAAGAGGCAAGGGCTTTGGATAGATGGGGAAAGAATGTGTATACTTCTTCCACTTTAGCCATGAGGCGTTGAATTGTCAGTTTCACATGTTAAAATATCAGAATTATCTCCTTTCACAATTGAAATCTAAGGTGGATGCTCTGGCAGAAGGTATTGAGTGTAAAGAGTTGCAGGATTTAGTTCATGTGTCTGAACAGGTGGGTAAACATTCCTTGCAGTGTGGTTTTGATGCTGTGCAGGCCTCCTCGAGGGTGGCTGCCACTGGTTCTGTTCTTCAGAGGCACGCCTGGTTGAGAGATCAGAATTTAGCTGAGCATGTTAAAACAAGGATTTTGGATGCTCCTTTGAGTCTGATGTGTTGTTTGGTTCACCTGTGGAAGCAGTTTTAAAGAAATGGAGGACAAGGCTAAGTCTATGCAAACTGTTAAGGATTTTTGCAGGTTCAGCCTCCGTAAATTTAGTAGAAATTGGCTCACTAAGGGATGGACATATCCTGCCAGATTCCCAGTCTAGGGGTAGGTCTAGACGTGGTAGGGGCAGAGCACAAGGTTCTTTTAGGCCTAGAACAGGAGTTCACCTGCTCAGTCTTCTGGTGAGGGCAGGGTCAGTCCTTTCAGAACAGACCCAATGACCTACCTTTTCAGCTGCCAGTACATTCTCGCCTGGCAGCACCTTTGGGAGGAAGGCTGGCTCTTTCAAAGAAAATTGGGATTTAATTACCCAAGACAGATGGGTTTTGGATATCATTCACCACGGTTACAGGTTTTATTTCCATACCTTGCCTCCTTTCAAAGGCATGCCAGACATTCCTCCTCTACAAAGAAAGAGGCTCACAAGCAAATTTCTCTGTTGCTCCAAATAGGGGCCATTCAGCCAGTTCCTGTGCCAGAAAGGGGCCTAGGATTTTATTCTCGCCTGTTCCTAGTAATCGAAGAAGGGGAACACGTGGAGACCAATTTTGATTTATCTATCCTCAACACTTATCTGGACATTCCCAAGTTCAAAATGTTGACGTTACAACAGCTTTTACCTCTGCTGGGCAAAGATCACTGGATGGTAACTTTAGATCTCAAGGAAGCTTACCTTCATGTGCCTATCAGACTAAGTTGCAGGAAGTATCTGCGTTCGAGCTGGAAATTCCTCATTATCAGTTCTCTGCATTGCCCTTTGGCTTATCTACTGCTTCAGAGTATTCACAAAGGTTCTGGCTCCAGTGATAGCTTACTTCAGGTTAAAAGGAATTCAAATCTATCCCATTTGGACGACTGCCTGATTCTGGCTCAAGAAAAGGAAGACCTTTACAGCATTTGAATTTGTGATAGCAGTGCTAAGATGCCTAGGGTGTTCTGTGAACGAAATAAAGTCCAGTCTAGTACCCTCTCAAGACATGTGCTTTCTGGGAGTGAGACTGAATACAGCAGCCCAGATGGCCTTTTTAACCCCGGACAAACAAAAGAATCTTTCCAGTTACTTCCATCACCTATCTCTTCAGTCCGGGCTGACTGCAAGGACAGTCCTTCAAGCCTTAGGGTTCATGGCATCTTGTATTCTGGTGCTTCCCAATGCCAAACTGCATATGAGGAAGCTGCAATGGTATCTCAAAAATGTATGGACACAGCACTGCCAGGATTTGGACACTGTCATTCAAATAATACCTTGCATTCAAAGGAATTTTTGTGGTGGGCCCAGGAATGTCACCTAAACAAGGGACTCTCTGTGACCCGGCCAGAGGCGAGTCAGATTCTAACGACAGATGCCTCAGACATTGCTTGGGGAGCTCATCTAAATGGAAAGTGGATACAAGACAAGTGGCCTGCCAGACTACAGCATCTACATATCAACATGAAAGAGATGTTAGCAGTCCAGTTTGCATTAATGGCTTTCAAGGAGTTACTTCTTCCAGGGCAGGTGTTGATTCTAACAGACAACACAACTGTCATGTGGTACATCAACAAACAAGGGGAACACATTCTTACCCAAGCAGGCAAGCAATGATTTTATGGGAGACTGCTCAGCTTGCAACTAACTCTTCAGGCAAGGTTTCTGCCGGAGCACAGAACTCCTTAGCAGATGTGTTAAGCAGACAAATCATGGATCCCCACGAGTGGAAACTGGATCTTCATGTATTTCTAAAATTGACAGTGTCATGGGGAACTCCAGACATAGATCTGTTCGCTTCTCCACTAAACCACCAGCTGCCAAAGTTTTGCACAAAGGGGTTCATCACACTGCTTGGAAAGTGGATGCTCTGTCTTTCAGTTGGAAAAATCTTTCATGTGTATGCCTTTCCACCTCTGCCTCTTCTCCCAAAGGTGCTCCTAAAGGTCAGACAAGACAAGCCAAGGATGATATTAATAGCTCCAGATTGGCCTCGGCAACACTGGTACCCATTACTGAGGAGTCTGGTAAGGAAGCCTCCATGGCCTTTACCTTTGATTCCACACCTGTTGTCTCAGAGGGACGGTCACCTGCTCAATGTCAAGCTTCACTCTCTTCATCTAACAGCCTGGCATATTCTGTTTTGAAACACAGCAGGTCTCAACTTCCTCAACAAGTTTTAAATGTGATTATGGAAGCCAGAAGACCTAGTACAAGGAAAGTGTACGCAGAAAAATGGAAGAGGTTTCATTTTGGAGTGCAGCAAACAATTTGGAGATTTCTGAGCCTAATTTGAGTGTGGCTCTTCAATATCTTACTGAGTTATTGGACAAAGGTTTGTCTTTCTCTTCCATTAAGATTCATGCTGCAGCAATTTCAGCTCACTATGATTGTGACCCACCATTGTTTTCAAAGTGATCCTTTGTTCTTAATAAGTCCATTCATTTACCAACCTTCTTTCCCAATCCACAGAATAAAGGGAAATGGATACTGCATTCCTTAGATGTGCACAGACAACTTAGATTCTACTTGGACAGGACTAAACTTCAAAGGAATTCTGAACAACTGCTGGTGGCATTTGCTGCAGGGACAGAGGGGACGGCTATTTCAAAGCAAACCATTTCTAAATGGATAAGCCATTGCATTCATTTCTGCTATAAGCACCATGGAAAACCTATCCCCCAGAGGATCAGACCTCACTCCACCAGGGCTGCATCTACCTGTATAGCCTTTCTCAGAGGCGTCACTACCAGGGACATCCTAGAAGCTGCTACCTATAGTTCTGTACATACTTTCACCAAGCATTATCATTTGCCAATTTTCTCTAAATCCAGAGCTGGCTTTGCCACTACAGTCTTGCAGGGCCTTATAGCTGGCCCTAATGCTATCTAAATTCCTCCTCCCAACCATAGCTTTGGGAATCTACCCAAATGTAATGACTGCAACAGTGAAACACAAAGAACGTAGTACAGTTGTGTACACTTACCATAAATGTAGATGTTTGAGTGTATTCACTGTTGCAGTGCTGGTTACCCTCCCTCCAGCCCACTAACTTCTTTTAGCTATACCTCTACTTTCCTTTACTATGCTTAAAAGCCTTTTTGGTGTATTTGCTTTTTTGTTGGAGGTATATCTTTGTACTTTTTTATTTGCTGCCATTAGCTGGGCACCTGACATATTGGGCAAGAAAAAATGATGTAATGGTGTCTGCTGCATGTTTTATACCCCTGGCGACCTGATGTCATGGAAGAAGGGACAGCAACCGACACAGGACCCAAGACTTAATGTTAATCAGGCTGATTGAGGGCTACCTGCAAGCAGATAACACAAATGTAATGACTGCAACAGTGAATACACTCGAACATCTACATTTATGGTAAGTGTACACAACTCTACTTTCTCGCTACTTGCTGGGTGATCTGCCCTCTTGCACTGAGTCTTGCTACCAAGTGTTTTGTGTAATGCAGAGCTGTCAGAAGCATAAACCTAATTTCACAAAGGTGAAAAAGTGGAAATAGTATCACTTGAGTGGTTCTAACCATCTGATAGCCATCAGTGAAAAGTAACTGCCATATGCAAAAAAAAAATAGTAATTGTTGTGCAACAAAGCATATGCATAAAACTCATTTCTGATATTATTTTAAGGGTATTTTTTAAAACAATAATGTAACATGTTCATTAAACAGTTCAATTAATGTATGTGAATTATACTAATTATTAGCAGTCAGCCAGGGCCATTTTCTCAGTGAAATGCATAGCTGCTGCTGTGTGTATAACTGTACCTGATAAACAAAGATGTGAACATGTTTTAATTAATGGACTTTTCTTTATTCTCAGTATTGTGTATAGGGCACAGTATGTAGGGCTTATGCAGCAGTTTTAATATCCATTGGCTGCATAAGGAATTCTTGATTCAAGCCAGTGACCTTGCATACCAGTTTGCCCTGCTCTTAGCACATGGTTGTATACATGTTAAGAATGACAGTCCTGTGAAAGTGTTCAGGTTTTGAAAACAAGATGTTACCCCTTAAACAACGCACTTCTGTTTCATATTCTTCTTTTTTGCAGTGTGTGTGTCTGTCTGCAAATACATATACATATATGTGTGTGTGTGTGTATATGTATATATATATATATATATATATATATATATATATATATATATATATATATATATATATAAATATATATATATATATATATAATATATATATATATATATATATATATATATAGGTGTTTGTGTATTAGTCAACAATGGCTCAACAAAACCTTTTGATCAAACCCTGAAGTAATCAAAGTTAGGAATGGGAAATAAGAGGACTGACCCCCACTCCTCTTTTTAATATTAAAGCCTGTTTTTGAGGTGGAGCATGAGAGCAGAGAACATCCCACCCTGAGACCCATTTTAAAGCCTTTTCCCATCTTTCACTGGATTGGGATTAAATCAAAAATTTTCAAAGAGCTTTGGTTCACTAAATCATAGCTAGACCATTTCACATAGATCTATATGTTTCTATGTAACTAGCTACATTTATCTTTATGTGTGTGTGTGTGTGTGTGTGTGTGTGTGTGTGTGTATGTGTATATATATATATATATATAATATATATATATGTGTGTGTGTGTGTGTGTGTGTGTGTGTGCGTGTGTGTATGTGTATATGTATACACACACACCTATATGTATTTTATATATATATATATATATATATATATATATATAAAATCATATAATCAGATGTTCAAATTAAAAAAAAAAATAAACTGATTGAAGTACAAAATAAGAAAAAAAAGTTGTTTGATATGTGTTTGTGTGTGTATAGTACACGGAGCACAGTGATTACGCTCTGATAACCTGAAAAAGACAAATCAGTTATAGAGCGACACCCAGTCTAAAAAAAATGTTATGCACCCCATGCTTCACTTGTTAAAATCATGTGTCACACTAGGCCAGTGATGGCGAACCTATGACACGCGTGTCAAAGGTGACTCATCACAACATTTTGGGTGACACACCAGCACTCACCAATACCTAAGTTACCAAATAAACTGCTTTTACATTTTTTGCTTTTGTGAAGTGCATTGAATTATTTTGCGCCAGGAACCAGTTCAACAGCAAGTTATTAATCTCAGAATACTTCAGTATACGTTCTCGATAGAGTCTGCAAATGGCAGTACTGACAAATTTCTTCGTGGTTCCACTTCTGCAAAAGGCAGGTAGTCTGCATTTCTAGAAGTGTGCTCTTTTACATTCCTCTCAACTGTCCCTCTTAATCCCTGCTAAAACTGGCAACTTTTTACACTTAATAATGACAATAATTAGATTTATAGACTAATTTTGCTTCAGAAAATGTATGTTAATTCACGTTCATTTTTTTTCTGTCAGTGTCTCAAATTAATAGTACTAGTAGTATAAAACTGTCCATGTCTGTTATTTCTAGATTCGTCCCTGATTCTGTTGAGATTTATCCCTGATGTATTGAGAGCCATGCTGTTTTATTTATTTTTATTTATTTATTTACATTATTTTTTTGTTTTGGGGGGATGACATGCAAGCAGAGTCAAGTTAGGCGTTTTCTAAATTTTTGACACATCAAACCCAAAAGGTTCACCATCTTTGCACCTATGCAGTTAAACCTGTCAGTATTTACCAGCAAACAATACTGGCAGAATAAAATCAAATATGTTTTCAACTGCTATGTGTGCTAGTAATGTGTCCCTGGCGTTGTGTTTCATAAAAGAGTATGGTACTGCCTGTCCAATAGTGCTCATTAAGTGCTTTGAAAGCTGGCAAAACACTTAGCACGTTTTTCTGTAACTAGTACCACATGGGGCAGTTAAAACTCCATGCACTGCAGAGATTTATGACCGTTTCTCCAGTTATAACCCTATGTGTGCTCCACATGGGTGCCACGATTCAGCTTTAAAGGTGGATTTCTTGGCATCTATGTCTTGAACACATAATAAGCAGGTTATGATCGGTGACCTGCTCGTAATACTCTTTATACTGTATTATATTATATCATATTACCATTTATTTAATTGAGAGGATTTTTTGTAAACTGTCATGACCTGATTCACAGTTTCTAGTTCATTATCCTAACATCAGGAATACTGTGATAAACGGTATACAACAATTTGTAAGCTGCTGATATATGACTCAGTATTTAAGAACATAATATTTGTTTTTTTTCCATTTACTCTGGCTTCTTCCCACATTCCAAAGATGTGCTGTAAATGAACCAGTAATCTTCCAGGTCTGACCCCAGCATAGAAATTAGAAGAAAAAGTGTAAATTGTATAAGATACCATTTCATAATGGTAGGTCGCATTATGACTTGGACAGAAACAGTAGTGGAAGAAAATATATCCACTGTTTCAGCCTTAGTTTCTTTGCGAATTCTGAGGGTAAAGGCTTATAGACTTTTAATCCACCATTTTCTTTTTATTGCATTTCCTAAGGCTCTTGCTGTCTTATCTGGAACTGAATCTGTACACATTTTACACATCTGTAGCAATCACCAGCATATTTTCCCACAAAGCTAATATAGGTTCAAAGGTTCATAAACTAGTACAAGGTTAATTGCCCTTGTGGGCCATTTTAAGCCTAGCCAATTACCCCATGTGAGAATCAAAGCCTGCAACTTGTGTCTGCAAGGTAAATACCTTAAGCATTATGTCAACCTCCCACCCATATTGTGCCATAATATTTCCTTTTGATTGCATTTTCATAGCTTCTATTTCTTGTCTGTTTTTTTTTCTTTATAATGTTAAGTTACCATTCACTAAAAGTAGATTTTCTTTGTAGTCAGTGTTACAGTACTGATGCTTATTTCTTCCAGACATGTAGAAGCCCATGACCAGCCCGACATGCAGAGTCTTTGCATCTTCATTAGCCAAAGGACATCAGAGGGCTGACGCCTGGATGTCAGGTATAAGAAAGGCATCCATCTGTGTCATCTATAGTTCTTTTTAGCCTTGCAGTCTGATGCTCTTCGTGTGTGTTCAAAGTGCTCACAGTCCATCAGTCATTTTGTTTTTCCAGAGTGTCTCCTTCTTCATGATGGATAAGTACCTTATTGGGGATTTTTCTCTATTAGTCAAGTACACACGAAGGTCCAGGGATCATGTACCAGGCAGAAACTGGCAACAACACAGTTTAAACAATCCTATAGTATGAAAAAAATATTTTCCACGAACAAGTCTTGTAAGATAAAAACACAGCTTTATTGCAGTAGGTAAGCACTTTCATGGGAATACCTCCCACTTCATCAGACCATGACTACAAAAAATGCTGTTCACTTATTTATAGGACAAATCTGGTTAATAATAACTAATTAATTAGTAATTACCCATTTATCTGAAAGGGATATTGTGCTGAATCTTCACTTGTACATTATTTTAGCTTTTTACTAGCCACTTAAATAACTGTGGTGGTGATGCTGCGGTAGCGTTGTCGCCCCACAGTAAGATGTTGTCCTGTTCGATTCTCAGCTAGAGTGTCTTCTGTGTGTAGACATGCGTGAATGGGCGTACCTTCATTGAAGGTTGTGCATCAGGGCTGGCAACTCGGCACGTAAAAATCTACTGCCAATCATTAGCAGACCGGAGTTCCGCTGTGGCGACCCCTAACCGGGAAAAGCCGAAAGACACAACAACTAGCCACTTAAATCTCTTATAGTTGTTCAAATCACGAGTACTTGAAGGTAACAGCTAAGTCCTTTAATTCAGCACAGCATTGATTACTTATGTTGTTACAGTTCAAACATAACCAATATTAACTTTCCAATAACTCATTATAAGATTAAAAATGCTAAACATATTAATCTTATAAACATATATATAAAAATATATATAAAAATAAGAATAAACCTGTTAACTATTTTCAGTGCTTATACTTTAAATTTCCACAATCATATACAACACTGAACTATAAGCAGTTATAGTTGCCACAGCAAGTCCCTCATTCCCTGAATGTACACAGGCAGATCAGGGCAAAACCCCCTAACAGAGCAGAGCAATTACTGATGGCTTTCACAGAGGGTAACAAGGGCAAGACGGTCTCCTAACAAGCCATTTCCAAATAGCCAACTGTATTAAGTTCTGCTACTCCCACCATAGAAAAATTGTACCTGGGCATATTTAAACCCCCTTCAGCATCCACGAGGCAACTACCACTGCTTTCTTCAAAGGAGCCCCTACCCAAGTCATCCAAGATGCAGCCACATGGAACTCAATGCACACCTTTACAAAATACTGTAACCTAGGCAATGTCTCCAGGGCTACAGCAGGTTATGCTACTGCCAACCTGTAAATCCTTATTTTCTAGGGTCATACAGATGGCCTACTATACCCTTGTTGAATTTTGGAGTCACCCCAAGAATCAGTACTGAAACACTGACTATGAAGAACATAGTTCAGTTATGTCCCACTTACCATAATTGTAGATGTTTGAATAGGTCAATGTTGAAGTACATACTCCCACCCTCAAACTCCTCTGTCTGCTGACTGCTTTTCTCCCCCTTTATGGGAGAAAGGGGTAGAAGAGTCATTTTTTTTGTAATTGAAAGGGTCCTATCTGCTGCTGGCTCTGATGGGTCTTTACCATCTTAAGGTATTACAGCCACCACAGCTTTCTTCTAGGATGCTTTTGATTCCCTTCCTTTTAAAACACTGTTTAAAGCTTTCAGATCTTCTCCTAGCTTTTAACTTCCATGGGAGTACTATCTATTTCTGGATACTTTCCTGCAGATTGATTATACATCACAGTTTGTACTTCATCACCTTCTATCTTTAATTGTTGAGGCTTATCTGTCTCTCACATACTTAAGATTTCCAAAATCTTTCCATTTATACTTTTTCTCAATTCCACATTCATCTGTTTTGTATACATTTTCATAAGGTTTCCAAAATATCTGTAATACCTCTACAGCATCTCTGTGTTTTTTCTTGTTATAGGCTCCGTTGCCTAAATTGTTATGCTAGGAGTTGGTTTTGCTCTGGAGTTGCTATCAAAAACAGTTGCTAAACAGCAGTCTTTATACTCCCTTATTTTCACTTTAGGGCTCTGCAGGTGTGCCTGTTCTTGTTTTGTGAGATTCCCCAGATTCTGCAATACTTTAACCTTGGTCATCCCCCAGTAAATAATTCCTGTCACAACTTAACCATATCTCTTTTTCTTTTATTTCTGCCCTATTTTTAAACTCCACTTTCATTTTATCCTATTCACTGGGTGTAACTTCTGAAGAAATTTCTATCTTCTCGGATTGTTCTCAGATAATTTCTTCTACCCATTCCTTAAATTTCTGTCTTTTTAACAGATAGTAAGGAAGAACCAGTGTTTCATTTTTACTTCATTAACCTGCATTTTTATCTTAGTTGCTATTGGCGCATGATCTGAAATAGTTATTGGATGTGTGTCAAAACTTTCAATTATATGCACACATTCCTGTGAAATATAATTTGTCTAGTCTAGCTCATTTATTGTACAGTGGGGATAATATGTAAACTTTCTCTGAGTTCCTACTGCTAAAGTCATGTCTTTGCATACCAAACATTTTCATAATTTTCTTCAGAAATCTACCTTCTTTTCTTATATTTTCCCTTCTAGGTCCCCCAGGTGCATCCTCACTATTGCAAATCAATTTCCATTCTCCACCTATTCCCTGTAAATCCAAGAAAACAGTCGAGTCCAAACAGGCTGTACAAACTTTTATTCCATAAAAACAGGTAAAATAGTAATAAAACTGCGAGCGCTTTTTACATTGTTTTTTTTTTTGTTAAGCGAGTCTTTAAGGAAGAGGAAGAGAGAATTTTTATCCACCTATTCCCTTCTGAAAACTGATTGTCTCCCAAAATGTTTTTTTTTTTTTTTTTTTTTAAAAGAAATGTTTATTAATTTAACATATTTACAATATATACGCAAAGGAGGAAATTCAACATTGCATACTGTTATACAATGTTAGGAATACACTGAATCATCAAGGTAGTCTTATATGATTAACACATTTAAGAGTCTTATTCCAATAACAACATTTCAAGGCTATCCAACCACGAAAAGTCTTAGTCTGATTTATAAATCTTATTCTGATCACTTCTTTTTCAGATTTGCATAGCATTGCTGTTAAATTTAAAAAAAAATGAATGTTGAGTTTAATTTCCAATTTTTTGTAATAACTTTTCTAGCTACTGCCAGGAGACTCCAGAACATTTTTTGTTGTTTGTTTTTTTACACATAAAGGAAGTGGAAAATTCATTAGTATTATTGATCTAGTTAAAGAACAATTGTCAGGCCATAACCCCTTAAAAGCATACTTACCTCTTCCCAGTATCCATTTTATTTTTCACATTACATAAACATGTGTGTCCAGTCAGCTTTTACATCTTTACTACATCTCCAACTCAGAGATTTTATAGGGAGTAAGAAACATTTTATATGTATATATATATATATATATATATATATATATATATAGTTTTTCCTTTTTAACATCGATTTACCATAACGTTGTCTTGCTTAACAGTGAGATGACATCTAAACTTCAAAAGAGCGAACTCCCGGAATGGCAAATTTTTGCCTCCGTGAAACTAACCACTTGGTTCCACTGCTGACTTTTGCCCTGTGCGATCTTGTAGTTGGAATATTTAAATAGGGGGTGGGGGGTCAAAGTCCCCCCATTTCGATGGGTTTAATTTGTTTAATTTTTATTTTTTGTCAATGGTGGTCAAGTGGTTAGTTTCCCAGAGGTGAAATTCCATGTGCTTGCTCTTTTGAAGTTTAGATGTCGTCTCACTCTTAAGCGAGATGACATTTTGGTAAATCGATGTTGTAAATTAGAACCATATATATAGATATGTATATATATCTATATATATATATATATATATATATATATATACAAGATATTTTTTTTTCGCAAGAAAACTTACCAGTATAAACCTAAAGATTATAAGTTGGATGAATCTGTTAATATCCATTAGTACACTATTCCCCTTTATATGAACACTGTTTCCCATTATATGAATATATGAATGTTATCATCGAAGGTAAATTGACCTACAAAGGAAGCCTGTCCAAGTGATATAAATTAATTCTTAATAAAAAAAATAATTTTGATGCAAAATTCTGCAAATTTTGAGATAGTGGATTGAGTGATGTAATAGAGGATAAGAATAAAACTTTATTTAAATCAGTTAGCCCCAAAATTTTCTTATGCTTCATAATAGCATTTTTAGGTGGAATATAAAGAGAAGCCAGTATAATCCTCCTCCTCCTTGTCAGTAGCCCCTTACTACCACAAATCTACCATTACTAACCTTTTCTCTCTTCTATCCTTTGTCCTTGGTATTCTGATGAATATCCATCCTAAAATCCTTACTTTATCAAATACAGATGCTCCAAGTGTGTCTCTTGTAGTACTGCTATTTTCACTCTGCGTTTCTGAATGTAATTCAGTACCCTTAACTTTTTGTCTATTCTTGTGAGACCATTCACATTCCAAAATAATATGTTTATTGTAGCCATTATGATAAGAAGTTGCTATTCTTCTGAGACCATTCACATTCCAAAATAATATGTTTATTGTAGCCATTATGATAAGAACTTGCTATTTCAACCTGTTATGTATGACAGCTTTTTTTAAATGCCCATCCTTTATGTTACATGCATCCAATAATGTTTAGCAGGCTGATCTCTTTTACAGTTGCTTTTTTGCATCTTCATTTGAACATGTGTCACATTTTACAAGACTTTCTGTTTTAATGAAAACCCAAGAACAAAAAAAAAAAAACACACCTCAGAAAACCACCTATAACTTATTAACTTAAAACAAACTGAAATTAGGGATCGGCTATCTGGGGGTGGAATTTACTGGACAAAACTGACAGAAAAGGTATTAGGAACAAATAAGTTTAATAGAATGGGAAGAAGACAAGAAGATGTTTGGACTGCAGGATACAGACTGCTTTCTCTCTCAGGGATTGATATCCAAATATAGACAAAGAGAAAGGGATATGGGACCCTAAGTGAAAGACCTGCTCTGTTAGAGTTTTTAGGAAAATCTAGGGCAGAAGCTGCTGTTAAAAAGGGGATAATTAGTAGGGCATATAAAATATTGCACAATAACTATAGAAATCAAATCAGAGGAGATTATAAAAAATTGGGAAAAGAGAGAGAGATTAGATAAGCAATTCAAAAGGAAACAATGGGAAGACATGTACATGTTTCCAAAATATGCAACGAAGTCTAGAAGATTTAGGATTTTTGCTTGGAAGTATTTGCATAGGTAAACTACAAAGATTTTTTTTCTCAGGTAGATGGCAAACAAGGTATAATAGGAAAAATAGGTGACTGGGAACATATGTTTTGGGATTGTAATGAGTTGACAGACTTTAAAAATTCTCTACAGAGTATTCTGTCAGAAATATTAGGTGGGCAAATAAGTGTAACTAAGGAAATTATTTTTTGAGCTTGGATACAGGATATGAATGGCCTAGACATATAGTAATGCCTTGTTATATTTAATTGTAGTGGCTGACATAAAAAACAGTTACTAGAAGATAGAAATCAAAAGTGTAAACTGTATTTGAATTAGTGAATATTGTAATAGAGATGAAAGAACTGGAAGTGGTATCTTTAGAAAAGGGTAGGTATAAATTACATTGAAAAAATGGAAATTGTGGGAAAAGTGCATGCAGAGTAACGATTTGGAGGATTGAGTTTAAGGGAAAGCAATAATTGAACAGTTTATATAATGTTGTGTTGATGATGCATATTGTTTGTCACTGTGAACATGTTAACATGGTTTGTTTACTTTTATATAAAAGTGTCTTAAGTGATAATTCAGTAAAGGTGTTAAAAAAGGATCACTGCTGAATGGACCCATGAAGGAGAGTTGAGGGAAGGGGTCATGCAGTCATAGGACAATCAGGGTGGTATAACATTTTAAAAATTAAACAAGACAGCAGTAGCAAATGACAATAAAGATGACTGCTTGAGTTACTTTTTCTTATAGAGGAGTTGGACACCAAGACTCAAGTATCTGTGTTTGTTTGAGAGGAGGCAGATCCTTTTACCTCATGAAAGATTGACTCTGAAAAAAATCCAAACTTGCTGACCTTTGGATAAGTCTTTAAAGTTTTAAAAAAGGCTGAATGGAATGATGGAACATTGAGCAGAGCAAGAGACAATATATCTAGAGATTACATGCACCCTGTGTCAGAATATACCTACAGTCTTCTGATCTTCTAGCATCAAAAGTGAGTATGCTATCCGATGAGTGACAAACAATGACTAACAAGTATTTTTAAATAGTCCCTCATACAGCCATATTGCCCAACCAAGTACAGTGTGGTGTGCTGTTTTTCTAGGTATTTGATGGTCAAGACAGCAGTGTTGCTTCATTTTTGGCTGAACAAATCCTAACACAGTCATATTCCCTTCCTCTGAGGAAGATCCTTCTGATGATGTTGGAGGAGAGATCATACTTAAACAGCCTCAGAATTCTACAGCAGTGTGCTTACATTTATAAATCCAAGCCCACTTCGACATAGTAGTTTGGAGAGGGTTTTGAAGTCTTTCTGCCATCCATTGGGAAGCATGGCTAAGTTTAAAAAGGCCCCTTCGGTCAATGGCCTAGTTTTTATTCATACTATGATGATAAGTATTCCAAAGCTCTGTGAAACAGAATTTCCCTGTAGGTAAATCTATAGGAGCTTTGCAATGATATGTTTCATTAATGGTGGTGCTGAAATGTTTCAAGGCTCTTGTATGGTTTTGGCCTGAGCTCTGAACCAGTATGATGTGCCAGTCTTCCTGCCACTGCTGTTTCATTCACTGTATCATCAGAAAAATATTGTTTTTTTTTTTCAAATGCATAGAGCAGCAATCAGAAGATTGAAAATGGTTATTTATTCACAATTTGAATTTTATTTGGGGGCAATCCCAATATGCCTGATAACATACACTTCACACTGTTTAATAGAATCACCTCTGAGATCACCATTATTCAGAGAAGAGAAGTGAAAAGACAGTTGATGTTTTTAAAAAAAAAAGAAGAAAGAAAAATAAATAATTTCTCCATCTACAACAACTTTGGAATAAGCTGTAATTATCAAAACATATTGCACAGATCTTTAGGAATGAGCAAGCATTTCCAAAAAGCATTTTTGATTGTTGTTTGAGATCTCCGTAGAAAATTTACCTTGGCTGCTGTGGGTCTATTTGAGACATTCTCCTTAGTTAACTTAGGCATTGTGTCTTTCAAGTACTTTTATTGGTAGTTGTTACTTCAACAAGGAGAATGCCTGAGATACCATCCATAATGTGTAAGTGATGCTATATAGTTTTCCTTTGGAAAAGGGTGCACCTTACAGCAATTCTTAATTTCCATCTGAGCTGATTCCCGATTTCTTTTAGTTGCATTTAAAATTTCTGTTGTTGTAAATCTGTGTTGAAACTAGTTCCATGTCTTGAATGACTATATACCATCTTCTCAACATGCAGGATGACAGGAAATTTGACCAGCTTTTGTTTTATTTACCAAGAACAGAAACAGCCTTCTAGTACAAATGCAAGGGCTATCCCAATGATGGACATACAGCTTTGTGCTTTGTCTTAGAAGGTATGTCAGAAGTTTGGCATATGGTCATGGTTAACAAGGATGTGGCTGCATTACTGCTTGCTTCTAAGCTGCTGGTATTTGATATTTTGACATATGATTCTCATTCCTTACATTCAGTCAATTCTGTTATGTGAATGTGGTACCCTTAACAAGCGTCAAGTTTTAGAATGTTTTTCACTGTTTGTGTTTAATTCCCTTAGAAGCATTTGTGGCCTAGGACAGCATCCTGTGTGTAAGACCTGTGTAGGAGTTTCCTTGGTGTACAGTTTATCATAACTGGGGCTGGTTGTTTTCTAACAGTAAGGAACTCTCCCAGCCCCTTATGATTTTTTGGTTAATAGGTCTTACTAGGCTAACGACCACAAAGGCCTTTTTAAGTCTAGCCATGCATCCCAAGTCTCTGAAAACCCTCGATAACTGTAAGCAGGGGCTTGGGAGGTGAAACGTTTACAAGAGGTGGCGTGAGAGATGAACCATTTAAAAGCTGCCTGTGTCCATTGGAGACCCAGGTGTCAAACCTGGGATGAATTTCATATTCCCCATCCAGTTGTCCAAGTTACACTTGAATTTGCCTAGAGAGGAACTCAGCTTCACATGAATGTGGAGCCTGTCCCAGAGAAGGGGTAGTCTCTGGGATAAATACCTGTCCCTCCAGCAGGTTCTATTTATGTCAGAGGCATGGTTAAGTCTTTAGAACAGGTAATTCTGTGCTGTTTATTTTGCGGATATGCAGGAGCTCCATCAGAGTGGGGTCTGACGATGCCCTGACTGCCAGGCATAGAGCTCCCTTCAACAGCCTGTAGGAGATAGAATGCAGGGATAGAGCCTTGAGGTGGTCTGCATAGGACATGTTACTTACCACCCTGTATTCTTGTAGTGAGGAGCCTCTGTGGACGTTCCAGTTGTTGGATATGCCTGGTTAGGTACATACCAAAGGGGGCATTGTACTCAGTAATAGGTCTGATGAATGCTGAATACAGTGGAGCAGTGAATTCTTTGGATTTAGATGCCATACCTTTGTTTATAAGTTGCACAACATAAAATTATTACATTAATACTGTAGACACATTATGTTCAAAGGCTGGATTACTGTGTGTGTGTGTGTGTGTGTGTGTGTGTGTGTGTGTGTGTGTGTGTGTGTGTCCATGTCCCTTACTACTGGGTCAACTCTTAGAGATCTGTTGTCAATATGATAGTTACCAGGGATGGATGACTTCCTGAAGGATGCTATTATGCATTTCTTAGCATTTAATTTTAGTCACTGGCTGTGGCACTAGTTGTTTGTCTGTGTCAGCCCTTCCTGGAGAGCATTTGTGTCGATAGGTGATTCAGTGACGGCTCCTAATTTGCAATCATTTGCAAATTTAGTCAGCCAGTGACCACTGATGTTGGCCCTGACTTCACAGAAATAAATGCCAAAAAAAGCACAGTCCCAATCCCTGAGGGACTCCACTTGTGACTGGCCGCTTTATGGAGACTGATTCCCCAAGTCTAACTTCTTGGGTCCTATCAATAAGCTAGCCGGCTATCCCGTGGAATACAGAAGGGTTTGTACCTAACGTCTTAAAATTGGGAACAATGCCCAAGTGAGGGATTGTGTCAAATGCCTTGGCCATCTCAAGGTAGGCAGGGTGAACCATTTTGCCCTCATCCATTACTTTGGTGACCTTTTCAAAGAAGCCCACCAGGCTGAGTAGGTATGACCTGCCCTTGATGAAACCAAATTGAGTTGGGTCCAGTGTATGCATGTTTCCTATGTCATTATTGATCATTTCCATGATAATTCTTTCCATGGCTTTGCATATGAGACTAGTGAGACTTTTGGGTCTGTAGTTTCCACCTTTGTGCAGAGGGATGGCTGTTGCTGTTCTCTATTCATGAGGCAGAAAGCCTGTTTGGAGGCTGCAGTTAAATATCAATTTCAAAGGGCCTGCTAAATCATGTTTCATGCTGTTTAGAAGGCATCCTGGGTTATTGTCTGGGCCCATTGATGCAGTGTTCTTGGCATTAGAGAGACCATCAAGGACCTTGTTCCCTAGTGATCGCAGGGGGAGTTATATTTGATGGTCTTTCCTGGAGGAAGGTTGATGAGGAGAAGAGGGGTAAAGTTGAAGCTGAATTTGTCAGCCGGTAGGTTTGGTGTATTTTCTAGCTCAGTAAAGGTGTCTATATTTACAGTGAGCTCTGCACACAATTGTGTATTGCCTTTGAGGGTGTGGACATAGCTAAAGAATGCCTTGTGGTTGTCCTTGGCCTGGGAGACCAAATTTACCTCAAATTTGCCTTTGGTAGACCTGACTTGTCCTCTGAGTTGTTTGTTTAGTTTGACAACAGTGCTTTTATCCTGCTGGGTGCAGCACCTCCCAATTTTTGCCATCATTTTCTTCCTTCTGTTATACAACCTATTGATGTTGTGATTCTACCAGTGTGGCTTGTTTTTTGAGTTAGTTCTGTACTTCTTCCTGCCTCTATGCTGTTATTAATATACTTGTATAGGGCTTGTGTGAACAGTTCTGTGTAGGCAGCAGTGTTGTCAGGGTTTATGGGGGCTTAAAATTTTGCCAGGTTCTCACTTAATAGCAGGAGGTTAGCCTTAGAGTGATTCCAGAATATTCCAGGGCTAGCTGGGGTTCCAGTTTGTATTTTTACTTAAAAGGAGACCATTTTGTTGTCTGACCTTACCAGAGAAGAAATTACACTAGAGGGTGTGCAGTACTCTCCTGTATTAGTGAGGACCAGAGCCAGTATGGTTGTAGCCCTTGTTGGTGTATTGACAATCTAGTCCAGGGAATTTGTGTTTACAAAATCCAGGAATCTCTGTGCCTGTACATATGGTGTCGTATGTTGATTCCCAGTTAATAGTGGGGTAATCAAAGTGCCCATGCATATGGTATTATGTTGGATGATGAGTATTTCCAATACGTTTAAATACATGGTATGAATTTCTTGGGTCATAGAGGGGGACCTGTAGCTTGCAAGGAAGTGGTACTTGATTTTTCCTGTGGTGATTTGAACATGGAGAAGCTCAAGTGCATTGTCCTGTTTGACCAGCCTTGAGGTATATTTATTTTTGATGTAAATCGAGATACCTCCACCTTTGGTCCCTATCTGTGTAGTAGCTGGTCTAAGTATGTGGAAGGCATTGTAAACTTGCACTGTCAGTGTGCTCTCATTTGTGTTGGCAAAGTGAGTTCTAGGTAAGTTACTCTCTTTCTTTCCAGAAGGAAGTAAAAAAGGCCTGGGGAATCACCCTGCTAAGGTACATTACCATGTTCTAACATATTTGGAGGGATAGTCAGATAAATATTTTCCGAATAAAAAAAAAAAATAGAAAATGTACATCTTTGTTCTCCATGTGACATCTGCTACAGGATGCTCTACATACGGATTTTCCAGTCACTAAAAGGTGAAGTTTGCAGATAATACTAAATTCTGATGTTTGTGAAAGAACCATAAGCCTGAAGAAGTAGAACACATAAGAAAGCTATGCTGTTTACCTTAATTCATCCTGACAACTCTCTTAGTTTTACCTCCATGTTTTAAATGTAACAAGCAACCAAATGTTTTTCTTGCTTCTATTCCAAGTGGATGAATACCAATCTGCCAAAGCACCAACTCCCTGAAAAAAGTCTCCAAAAATACTAAAACCAGTGTTTTTGCAGGGAGTGCAAGTCTCAGTGCACTCCCATACCCCCTTAAATAATGTAATCACCTCCACAGTTGCACTCTGAGGAAAAAGGACAAACATCCAGCAATACCTCTCAGTGGAGATGCCAGCATTGTCAGGGAATCGAGCTTCATGGAGTCATGATTGGTCCGCCAATTGTGTAGCTGTTTTTTTCCATCCGTAACTCAGATGCAGCATGACCCAGGCAGACTTCTGTCAGACTGAGTAAACTGAATCTGAATGCTGAAATTATTTTATCCAAAATGAGAGGATAGTGTGTTGCGTGTGCCTATGATAACACAGCAGTTGCGTATAACTTCATCTTTGTGTGCTGCTCACTTTGCAACTGGAAAAACGAGGCTTACAGGTTGCCTGCATACCTGATAGTTATAATAAGCTGAACAAGAAGGCCACAAGAAATTGATATGTTTATCAGTGCAGTTACCTTGGTAATATCCCATTCCTCATTAACACTCCAAAGGCTGTAAATCTCTTTAATTGATGCATTGTTTTCTTTTGTCTTACAGAATTATGTTAGTAAAGTTAAGCTGTGACATTCCAACGCCTTCAATGTTGATTTTTTTAAGTTGTAATTTGAAACATACAGTCTTTTTATTTGTTGCTGAGGGAAAATGAAATTAAAACATTGACCTCTGTGTTTTAATAGTTTTCCATTTTTGCTTCTGTTTGGCCTTAATCCAGGTTTAATTTGTTGGCTAGTGTCTATAAGAAATGCTGAATGCATAGCTATCCTTGACTATGTGTCTTTCCAGAGCTTCTGTATTGAGAAAGGCAAAGAAAACTGAAATGCTGCTACCAGACAGCTGTGAATATTTTTAAAATCTTTAGATTGTTTTCTATCCTTCTGTGTTTTAAATTTAATAACTTGTGAGCATACAGTAGTCTTAGGGATGGGAGGTGCTTTTGATCTAATGAATCGACTTGCTTAGACTCTTAATGGTTTGCCGATGGAAGTGATCCCTCATGTTCAGCACAACATGCTGTCAATTATTCCCTGCTCATCAGTCTAACAAACTGAGCAGTGCAGTGCAAGCTTCACCTTTCAGTTAAAATGAACGCTACAGTTAGAGCAGGTAAGTACTAACATTCAGTAGAGGTATGTAGGCCAGAAATTAGTGCAAGCTGGGCTCAAACTTTAGATTAGACTAGCTTGCCTATTTCTGCATTTCAAAAACAAGCCAGATGTAGTCCATCTGAGCATTTCACTCAGACAAGTTAGTATAGTGCTATAAATGTACATATGCTCCATAGTGTAATAAAAGTGCAACAGCTTGAATTTCTCTTATTTAGTTTTGCACAGTCAAGCCAGTTCCATGTGCTTGGGTCTAAATGCAAAACATTCGTTGACTGAAATGTCTATATTTTGACAGGAGGAAAAGAATAATGACAGATGAGGTGGGCTAGCCAATCCATTTCATTTCACAGAACTTGGTCATATAGAGAGAATCTATCCCAAAGGGTTGTTTGCTAATCTCCACCCCCAACTCCTCATTTCTGACCCATTAATGTGTCATTTTCTTACATTTTTAGATATCACAACCTTTTCCAAAATTTTAGTTTGATACCTTAAAAGGCCATCCTTTTGGCATTTCATTTTCTTTCCCCAACATTTGCACCTGTTGTTTGGTGCTACTAGGGTACATGTGCTGCATATTTATCAACTTCTTAGAGCAAGAATTATCTGGACAAAGCCATAAATCAAAGGGGGGAAAAGGCCCCAAAAATAGGGACACTTTTTAAATATTGATCTTATGTACTTAGAAGGTTGATAGAATAACAGGTTTTGCATTAGCTTGAATATTCTGAGGGGTATGAAGTCTGAAACTCAAGTGTCTGACATTAATTTCTAACTTCAGTCTTTAATGACTTCTCACTAATTTGACAGAAAATCACAATTTTATGAAAAATGGACCAAAAATAGGCAAACAATCTGGATATTCTACAAAAAAAATTGTACAGTTGAGAGGTATTGTGTTGTCATGTATGTTATCATATATCTTGAATAGCTTGTTCCACCTGCTTCATTTATGGTGACACTCGCCCATATTTGTCATGTTGTCATACTTGTCACTCCTTCCTCTTTCACTCTGCTGATGTGAACCTCTACCAAAGTCTGTAATATATGCATTCCCAAACAATGATAGTGAAAGCAAATCATGCTATTAAATTAATGCATTTTACATTGTGCTGTGACAGTACTGTAATTGATTATCAGTTATTTCTTTTCCAGATTATTTAATCGTACACTTTTGTATTATTATTTATTTATTTAATTTTTGCTCTATGTAAGTGTCTGTAATATGACCTTCTGTTGAAATAGAGAACCTGGCCTTTTATTACCATCTAAAAATTACTCAGGCTTGTTAATTTCCATTACACAATTAATGTAAATAAAGATTAACGTGGAAATAGATCATGTCATTTCACAGAAATAACGTAACGGATGTCTCTGAATATAACAGGCAAAGGAATGTCTTCTGTACTATCTGGGGTAATATTTTTATCAGAACAAATTATTCTCTGCATACTTATATGTTATCAAACTGTTTTCCAGCCTACACATTTCGGGCTCCATTACCAACTTGGGAGAACAAGAAGCCAAGGACAAAATATGTAGCTAACTTGTAGCTTATATTACTCTGAGGTAATAGTTGGAAAACGGTTAAAACTAAAACCATCTGTTTAGTAAATATGCAATATTTGCCATCACTGAATAAAGAAATAATGTGCCTATCATAAGTGAGAACGTTTTAAATGTATTATTTTTAAATAGTATCCTGTTTCTGGTAAAATAATCATGGAAGCACAGTGCCAGAATCATATAGGGGAATCCTAGTTGTCTTGTATCATTAACTCCTGTAATCAGCAAATATGTGTTTACTCCAGTATTAGGCATTTCACAGTAAACAGGAAAGGTGAGTTGTTTCTAAATTAACTTTTCCATTTAATCTTAGTTGTATGGCAGCAGCGGTGGTGCAGCAGTTAGCGTTGCCGCCTCACAGCAAGAGGTTCTCTGGTTCGATCCTCGGCTGGGGTGCCTTCTGTGTGGAGTCTGCATGTCCTCCCTGTGATCATGTGGGTTTCCTCTGGGTGCTCTGGTTTCCTCCCACATTCCAAAGACATGCTGTAGGTGGATTGGATACTCTAAATTTGCCCTAGGTGTGACTGAGTGTATGTGTGTGCCTTCCATGGAAGGCTAGTAACTCGACCCCGTAAAACTCCACTGCCAGTCATGAGCGGACAGGTGATCTGCTGTGGCGACCCCTAACCGGGAAAATCCAGAAGAAGATGATTTAATCTTAGTTTGTGTGACCTCAAGAGTTAGCATATTTAGATACATATTAATAAATCTTTGGTTTTGCCTCACTAATCAAAATGGAATTGCAGAATATGTAATGCCAACATGTACTACTCATCTTCATAGGGAGAAAAGTACTCTTAATTTTTATTTTCTTCTTTTTTATATATCTGTCTTTATTAGCTGGGTAAGTAAGTTTGTTCATAGACTGACTCTCACTCGTGATACAGCCTATTGGGTAGTCACAAACACGCATTAGATGTAATACATTTCTACAAACTAACATCAGTGGAAGTAGGCTTCACTGTTGTATGCAATTTTAAGGATACCATTGTATACAAATTTATATACAGTTTTGTAAGTGTAAGTTAATTCTTTACTGAGTAATAACAGAAGCATGTGTTACAGCACAGTGTTTATTAGAGACAATGATATCATTCCAAGATCTTGAAAACACTTATTCTCAGAAATTTGCAGTAAATAATCCATTGTATATCCATCATCCTGTAATAAAGAACTCCAGCCTGCTAGTTGACTTTTCAGGAAAAAAGTTTGTATTTTAGCTAAATTAAAGGAAGATTCCATTGTAAGTATTAGGACTGTTTTATTATTATTTTTTATTGTATTTAGGTGGACAGATAGATAATTGAGTTATTTTTGGCAAAAGGTGTACAATATCCACTGTAATTTTTTCCCCCAAGTAAATTATCAGAGTTGTTGTAGGAAACCATCATTGCATTCTGTACAAACTAATGACTAATCTTAGCATCTGCTAAATGACCCTTTGTATTCTGTTACATGTTCAATCTGTGGTAAACTAATAACAACAAGTGATGTCAGCATAGACTGTGCCAAAAATTCAGGTCCGTACTGCAACAAATAAATAAACTTGTATGGCCATCTCAGTAAATTCAGGGGAAAAAACTACCCTGCACAGGATTCCTGCAGTCAAGCATGGAAGACAATGGCCATCCTTGTAGGATCAGTAAGCACCTACCCCCCCCATCCTAATCTGCAGACAAACATAAACAGAATGCATTTATGTATCAGAGTACATTCCATCGTAGAATGAACACTCAGCAATTACAGTGACCAAATAAAAATGAACATACTTGAAAATCTTAATAAAATGTTTTTTTATTTTTGTTTGTTTTTGTTTTTTTTTTTGTTTTTTTATGGAAACTTTACCCACTGTTCTCAACTAAGACATTCCATCCAGCTTCCTCAGATCAAACATTCCCTAGAACCTTGAATGACTGCGTTAGTTACATGCGTTATATGTCGATAACATCATATTTGGAAAGTATATTCGGTCTAAAGTTGATCAGACATTTACATTTGCAATATGCATTTTGAAAAGAGACTGAAACTGTTAAGAACAATTTATAGCAAACTACCAGGAAGAAAGTGCACCACTAAAAATGCCACGTCTCTTACCAAGGGAAATCAAATGCAGTTTTTAATTAACCAGTAGTAGCATTGTTCAGAATACATGTGTTCTCCTCATATGAGAAACTATTTAATATCCATTAGTGCTAAGAAAAAGCCTAAACCATCATATTCCCATACAAAATCCATCAACAATTTCAGGCTACAAGCCATTGCCAAAAGCTTAATCAATAAGTTAGCAAAACAGTTCAAAGTAACTAGTGCCATTGTATTAGACTGTATCTAGAATAGTAAACTCAAAACGTATATATTAAATTGAAGCAAAATGAAAGAAATATACCTACAATATGAAAACAGACACTGAAATACCTCTCAATGAGGAGGACAGATAAATCTATTCTAAATATGAAATATATTTACTAGTCTAAATGAAACCAAAATAATTGCAGTTATTGAAACCTGGATAAAAGACAACTTCTGTATATTAAGAACCTTATATGATTTATGGGTAGCAGACCAGCTACAAGACAAAACTACTTGAAGAAGTGATGCCTCTTCCAACACAGACCCAGATTGGATTATTACAGATAGCATGTTGAGAGGGCCATGCCAGATTACTCATAGTTGTAATATATTCCCCACCCCTTCATAACTGTCTTTATCCAGTCAGTAATTCAAACTATTGTACAAAAATTCTAAACATCACAAGCTAGTTATTCAAGGTGACCTAAAATGTGGATTGGAGAGGGCCAACATAGTGCCTGTTTATCTAGACTGGCAATATCCTTTCGTGTAACTCAAGTTTTCCAAAATGCAGTCTGTCCCAACCTCCACAGTATTAATTGTTCCTTATTAAACGTTATATTTCCAAACACATACTATCAAAAAAGCTAAACTCTTCAAATTTTTCTAACTGCATTAATGATGATAGACCACTAGTAGCCCATTGGTCAATGAGATACAAAACTGTCATGGCAAATAGTCGTTGTTGTCATTATCGTCCTCATCATAAACCCACTTTTTCCCATTTTTCTATGTGCAGTCAGGATGTCTTGTCAACTATCACCCCCTCTCTCACTTCAGTGCTTTTCTTCCACCGTCAACACTCATGCCTGACCAATGTAGATCATCTCGCATGCAATCCATTCATCTCTTGCCTGGTTGTCCTCATTTCATCTTACATTTTCCAGTCTCTCCCAAACCTACTACAAATCTTCTGCGTGACTACACGTGCACATATGACTGAACCAAAGCAGTCTGTTCTCCTTGGCCTTCTCTGCAATTGGGGCTGCTTTGGTTTATGCTGTCATGGACTCATTAATTTATGTATCCCAGTGTCCATCACTCGTATTTTATCACATCCAGGTTACTCAACTGCTCCGGCTTCACTGCTTAGGTTTCCATGCCATATTATAGTACTGGTCACACTACTGTTTTGTGTACCTTACTTTTCAGCTTCTCTGGCATTCTGTATCAGGTGGCTACAGCACATCTGATTTTAGTTTTGACTTCCTTATTCAAGCTTAACTTCTCCTCAACCACCCCTTCAGGACGAAGCTCTTAACCTATACTGCTATTTTTCCTTCTATCTCAATTTTTCATTTTCTTCTGATTTCCCCCCATTTGCTGCCTCTGCATTGGTCTTGTTGGTACTTTGTTTCATCCCAGTTGCTTTCACTGTTGCATTCCAATCCCTTATTTGCTGAAATTCCTGTCCATGGTCTGCTTGTAATGACACATTATCTTCATACAGCAGGTTTGCTGATCTTTCCCCTCCAGGCTGTTTTCTAATGTAGCCCATTACCAGTATGAACACCACTGGACTCAGAGATGAACTTTGATGTAAACCAAGTCAGACAAGGAACCCCTTTGTGAGTCAGAGTACTGTTCATTCTTGTGCTACTGGGACTTGAACATATCTTGCTGTAGTTATACCAATGTTTCTAGGACTTCAAAACATTGAGCTGAATCCAGACCCCTCATCTTCCATCTTACATCCTGCTACTCTGCGTATTAGTTTGTCAATCAATCTCACATAGTGTGACAGGAGTTTGATATCTCTGTACTGCCCACATTGTATCTATACCCTTTGCTGTTGTACACTAGTAATAATACAGTTATTTTCCACTCATCTGGGATATGCCATTCTCTCTATACCATGATGAGTACAGTCAGGGGTAAAATAGTGGACACCGAAGCATTCCTGAAATTACTGAAAAGTTACATATATACATGCATACAAATATTTCAAGCATGGTAAATAATGCCCTTCTAGCCTGCCAGTATAGCAAAACAGTTATTCCCATGAGTGTCTAGGTTGTTCTTAAAAACATCTAAACTAGTACTTGCTTTAATGTAATTTGGTAGTCTATTCCATTCATCAGCTACTCTCACAGATAGTACACTCACTCCTATAGAATCTTCTACATAGGTCATGTAATGATTCTCTATTAATTTTGATAACCCCAAACATTCCCAGAGGTAGTTGTCGCTAAATGCCCAAATACCTGAACAAGGTCTCCTCTTGAATATCTGTATGAGACACTGTACAAGTTCAGATGTTTCAGTCTTTAATAATAACTTAAATGTTCACATCCATGGATACCTTTAGTATATTTCTGCTATACTCTTTCAAGCTTGCTTGTTTTCTTATAAGGTTTCCATATTGTTATATATTGTTTACTGTTTCAACTTTGCTTGTTTTTGTATAAGGTTTCCATGTTGTTATTCTATACTCGACTTAAGTCTAATGTAACTAACAACCAATGACTTCATAATTTCTGATTTCCTAGACTTTATAAATCTTTTTATACAACCTATAGTTCTATAACTGTCATTAACCAATTGTTTGATATGGCTAGCAAAAACTCAAAGCTGGATCTACTCATATACCCAGGTCCTTCACTGAATCTAAAGTTTCAGTCACTGTGTGCTGTATTAAATATTCCCCTTTCAATTTGTCTCCCAAATCTCATATCCTTAGTTTCTGATGTACTTATCAGCATATTACACGATAAGCTTTAGGATATAAACTGGACTTCTTCCTATAGCTGTATGGACCCCACTTCTGCCCTTTCTATCTTCTATAACCTAGTTACCTCCAACCAAAACAAACTATTCCAGTCAAGAAGATTAGACTGCAGAGATTACTGCTTGTTAGTAGCCTTCTAATTTACTGCCTTCTGCACTTGTTTTTTAGTCATTTGTTCATTTAATTGCATTTATTTGAACTGTATTTGCCGTAGTGTTGCTACATGCTCGGGTGTGCTGGCCTGCACTACAATTTGAATTGTATTTACTGTTGTTTTAGCTGCTTTTCTGTAAAAAAAAAAAAAAAAATCTAAGCTTGTTTCCTGCCTTTCCTGTAACTAGTCAAGTCCAGCTACAGACTTGCTGTATCCAGGACT
The DNA here is from genome assembly GCF_019279795.1 of Protopterus annectens. NCBI lineage: Eukaryota > Metazoa > Chordata > Ceratodontiformes > Protopteridae > Protopterus > Protopterus annectens. The sequence continues at coordinate 879,305,734 of NC_056748.1, read as the reverse complement.
GTTGGTAAGCTTCTGAGCCCCCCAAGCCTTTCTGTGTGTTTTTCCATCTTTCTACTTTCTGGTTAAAAGCCCGTTTTGTGTTTGGTCCCTGCCCTTCCTATAACTAGTGTAATCCAGGTACAGATTTGCTGTATCCAGGATTGTTAGTAAGCTTCTGAGCCCCCCAAGCCCTTCTGTGTGGGAGAGAAGCCTTCTAGCTTATCAGTGGGAGTGGTAAGCACTAGGTAACCTATCTACCACAAGAGGAGTGGTTTCTGGCCCAGAAATTATAGTTTATTGACCGTTTGGAAAGCTTTTCCATCTCTTTCAACCTTCTGATTTAAAAGCCTGTGTTTGCACTTGTTCCCTGCCATTCCTGTAACTAGTCTAGTCCAGGTACTGATTTGCTGTATCCAGGACTCTTTGTAAGCTTCTGAGCCCCCCAAGCCTTTCCATGTTGGAGGGATCCTTCTAGCTTATCAGTGGGAGTGGTAAGCATCAGGTAGCCTATCTACCACAAGTGGAGTGGTCCCTGGCCCAGAAATTGGAGCTATTGGCTGTTTGAGCAGTTTTTTTTCCATCTCTTTCAACTTTCTGGTTTGAAAGCTGCACTTGTGCCTGTTTCCCGCCTTTCCTATAACTAGCCTAGTCCGGTTACAGAATTGCTGTAAGCTCCTGAGCCCCCAAGCCTTTCTGTGTTGGAGGAAAGCCTTCTAGCTTATCAGTGGGAGTGGTAAGCACTCGGTAGCCTAACCTCCACGGGAAGAGTGAGTTTTGGCCCAGAAATTGTAGTTTATTTTGCCGTTTGGCCAGTTTTCCATCTCTTTCAACTTGCTGGCTTAAAAGCCTACATTTGTACTTGTTCCCCACCATTCCTGTAACTAGCCTAGTCCAGATACAGAGTTGCTGTATCCAGGACTGTTGGTAAGCTTCTGAGCCCTGCAAGCCTTTCTGTGTTGGAGGAAAGCCTTCTAACTTATCAGTGGGAGTGGTAAGCACTAGGTAGCCTGTCTACCATGAGAGGAGAGGTTCTTGGTCCAGAAATTGTAGTTTACTGACCATTTGGACAGTTTGTCTGTCTCTTTCAACTTTCTGATTTAAAAGACCACATCTGCGCTTATTTCCCATCTTTCCTGTAACTAACCTAATGGGTAGCACTAGAAAGCCTTAAACTGATACAAGCCTTCTAGCTTAGGAGAGAGACTTTGGATTGATTAAGTATCAGTTTTCTGTACTTTCTTGCTGTACTTAACTGTTTTCCACCTAAACGCAGATTTACCAGAGGTTATTGTGATTTAAAAGCTTGTTTTTTTCACATATTGTACTTAATTGACTGCCTGCACTTTTAAAAAGTTTTTTGTTTAAATAATTTAACTGTTGTAGGCTACACACTAAAGTGTGATAGCCTTTTCTGATCGTTTGTAGTCGTTTGAAGCTGTTTTAAGTGTATTTTTTACTGTTTTTGCATCTTTTCAAAAAAAACAAAAAAATTCCTTGTTTTCCGCCTTTCTTTTTTTCTTTTTTTTTTTTTTTTTTTATAGTCCAGTTTTCAGGCTAGCGCTGAATTCAGGGCTGTGATACTAGTTTCTGAGTTGCCTATATCTTACGTGGATAGAAGGAAGTTTCTCTGTTCACCTGTGAGAGAGGGGAGCTTTGAGCCACTTATCTGTCCCTGGAGGAGTGGTTCCAGCCCAGACGTTAGTAGTTTATTGGCTATTTTGGGATAATTTCTATCTCTTTCATTTCCCTACTATAAAAAACACGTTTGCACGGTTTTGCGCACCAGGCAGTGCCGGTTAACTACAGTTAAATTATTCCTGGCTACACTAAGTCTCCTCTTCAGTTTTTCCCTTGAAACTAGTCTAACTCTCAACCTAAGCACTCAAAAAGCATCTTACAGCCCAGCACTTGCTCAGACCTAATAGCAAGCACTAATATACCCTGACACTGATTGCCTAGTAGGGCAAGGCTCTTTATTCAACCCTCACCAACCAAGCAACTAAGCAGCTCACCCTACTATTCAGGTATGATAAAAGGGCAACTTCAGGTGCACTCTCCAGTCCAGCTGGTGAATCTTGGTATCCTGAGGCAATGTTACAACTGCCTCATGTACACAGACAACCCTCTCCTCCTACCACAAAACACTAACATATGCGAGAGATGCAATTATACAGCCAAACTGGAAGCTAAGCTGTCTCCACCCAAGAATGGAACAGACAGTCAAGAGGAGAAGGTTAACACTTGCACCACAACTCCAGCCGCACACAGTCCTACTAAAACAGCACTGGCCAAAAATACACATAAATACACAAAATCATACTCAGAGGCTCTAAATAAAAACCTGCAAAAGCATCAGAGACCTCCAAAGCAGACACCCAAACAACCTGCACTTCCCGTCACAAACCAGACAACACATAAAACACAAAATCAGTGTGCCGCACAATCACAGCCCTTCAGGTGAAATAACATACCTAACACACTAGAAATAGGTGACTCTATAGTCAGGCACACTGAAATCCCACTCACTAGGCTGGACAAGCAGAAGGTTACTGTTAGCTGCCTGTCGGCAGCCAGAATCCGCCACATAACAACAAGCACTCAGGTCACTCCAGAACAACTACAGATATGACTCTGTCATTGTTCATGTTGGTGTGAATGACCTGAGACATACATCCCTGGACTACATGAAAAGAGACATGGAAGAGCTCTCTGATCATGTAGCCCAGGCTGGTATGACCCTGACCCTGAGTAGCATACTGCCCTCACCAAGAATGATACCTCAGTATAAGGAAAACATGATCAGTTTCAGCAAATGACTAAGCTTCTGGTGTCATTCAAAGGGGATCCAGTGTCTGTCAGCCTGGGACAACATGCTTGACAAGCCGCATTGCTTCGCAAGAGACGGCTTTCACCTGTCACCCCTAGGCTTTCGAATACTGGCCAAGGCTCTTGCTGCCCCCATAGTGCCTTTTTTAGGCAAGGCTCAAAAGTCAAACCCACCTCCATAAACAGCACAATTAAAAAACTGAGGGTTATGCTACTCAATGCCAGGAGTTTAAATCTCAAAATGCACGTGCTCAAAGCACTCCTCAGTATGGAGAACGTCGACATCTGTGCAGTAACTGAAACCTGGTTCAAGGCTCCAGAGAACACCCCAGCACTACCGGGCTACAACTCATACCACACGTTTCAGCCACAAACCACAGACTGAAACACAAAAGGAGGGGGTGTATCCGTAGTCATCAAGGATACTTACACCTCCAGGTTAGTGGCGCAACATGATACCTCTGAGATCATCCATGTGCAACTAACATCGGGCAAATCTGCAATGCAAATTGTGGCCTGCTACAGATCACCATCCATGACCTAGGATCACCACTCCTCCTTCTTTCTGGAGACACTGGAAAACATGAAGGTCCTACCAAACACCCTGATATTGGGCGATTTCAATTACCCTACCATTCACTGGGAAAACTACTAGAGTACAAATTCCCAGGCCCAACGCTTCCTGGAATTCATCAACTCAAACGCCCTGGATCAGCTGGTAAACTCCCCTACCAGAGGTGAAAACATATTGGACCTGGTCATCACCAACATGAGCAACAGGTGTTCCACACTGGAGGTCAACCCGTCACTGGTTAGATCAGACCCTAAACTAATCATTCTGGATGGCCACACCCCACCACCACCACCCCCAACTAAGGAAACCACAGAAAAATATTTTCTAAAGCAAACTTCACCTTACTTAAGACAGAGGTGGTAAGTTTCACAGCCCCCACGCTAAAGGATAACGCTGCCCAAGATGCAGAAACCTTTACAAATACACTCTATGAGCACCTACAAGGATGCATGGATCGTGCCATCCCTAGCAAAACCAAGCCTCACTCCTCTAAAAGAAGGAAACCAGTTTGGTGGACCCCTGCAATAAAAAGGCTATACAATAGGAGGAGGAAACTAGTTCAGAAAAAAGCAAATCCCAAAAAGGAAAGACATCCCTGATCAGTATCAGTAAGAAACTGAGGTCCCTCATGAAATCATCCAAGGCTAACTTCAAAAGAAAAATAGCCAAGGATTCAAAAGATAACCACAAAGCCTTCTTTAGCTATGTTAAGAATCTAAGTGGCAAATTGCAGATATGCACTGAACTAGTGCAAAATAGCACAAAATGTACTGAACCTACTGATATTGCCAACATCCTGGCAGATAGATTCAGTGCAAACTTCACCCCACTCTCACCTCCAAAAGGGCCCACAACAATACCGGAAAAATGTAGTGTCCCAAAAATCACAGACACACAGGTGAAAACAGCCCTTTCAAAAGCCAAAAACAGAGCATCAGTGGGACTAGATGGTGTCCCAGGCTGCATCTTGCACGAACTACAGAACAAACAAACCCTCCACCTAAACACACTGTTCAACCTCAGCCTCTCCACAGGCTTACATGCCCATAGAATGGCGCACAGCAACGGTTATTCCTCTCCACAAAGGAAGGGCCACAACTGACCCTGGTAACTATCGCCCCATAAGCCTGACTAGCCTGGGTCTGCAAGGCTATGGAGCGCATCATGGAACTCATTAACAAAGACATTGGGAACCTCCAAACACTTGACCTGACCCAGTTCGGCTTTGTTAAGGGAAGATCATGCCTACTAAACCTGGTTGACTTCTTCAAGACAGTCACCAAGGCCATAGACGAGGGAAAGGTGGTTCACACAGCCTACCTTGACCTCGCCAAGGCTTTCAATGCCATTCCCCACTCGGGTATTGCAGAAAAACTCACCAGCCTGAACATAAACCCCCTATGTCACGAGATGGGTTGCCAATTGGCTTACAGACAGAACTCACATGGTAAGAATAGCGGGCTCCAGGTCCGACTCTAAACCAGTCACAAGTGGTGTCCCGCAAGGCTCAGTCCTGGGACTTCTACTGTTCGGCATATACTTCTCAGAAGTACAGACAAACACAAGGAGGATTATGGCTAACCAAGTTCGCCGATGACTGCAAACTGGGAACCATAATTGACTCTCTGGCTGACACGGACATCCTCCAAAAGGGCCTTACTGAGACGGACACCTTGTGTCAAAGTCATGGCCTCAAGCTAAATGCCAAAAAATGCATAGTCGTCCCATTTGGGAAAAACAAAACACCCACAAATTACCACATAGGTGGCAGCCCCCTTAATACAGAAGAGGTAATAAGAGATCTGGGGACCCAGGTAGATAGTAATCTCTCCTTTGACAATCATATTGCCAAAGTAGTTAGAAAATCCTTCTGTGTGGCCCATCTAATTACTAAAGGGTTTGCATCTAGAAATAAAGAGGTTATAGTGCCCCTCTACTCGTCACTCATTAGACCCATCATAGAGTACAATGCCCCATTTGGGATGTACCTCACAAGACACTTCCAACAGCTGGAAAGACCACAAAAGTACCTCACCAAGAGGATTACTGGTCTCAAACATATGTCCTATGCAGCCCGACTGAAAAAACTCCGGCTGTACTCAGTGGCATATCGCTTACTCAGAGGTGATCTCTGCCTGACTTACAAAGCCATGTCCAACTCAAAATTGATGGACATGCTCCACCTAATGAAATCCAAGTCACTGCGAGCCACGTGCTCTAGTGAGCTAAACCTCACCACAACAATAAATAGAACATGCTGGAGAGATAGATTCCTGTCACAGAGATTCCCCGTGCTTTGGAACAAAATTCCAAATTACATCAGGCAGAACCCCTCACTAACACTCTTCAAGAGAAACCTTGACGAGTGGATGGGTAACAGAAAATACACCCCTGGGATCACTTCATTGGCTCTGCTTGACAGAGGATCAGTTAATTAATCAATGGGGCGGCGAAAGCCGACACACTCTGGCTAGGCTTATAAATGCCCTTGGGAAGATAGCCTAGTACCTACCTATGAACCTATGAAGATATAACAAAACATGGCTCAACTCCAGGTTAAACCAACTTCTTGAGCAAGTACATGTAATACAGAGAGGATATTAAGGTATCATAGATATCAGTGAGATAAAAGCATGATATATTAAGATGTACTAATTATTACCCTTGGATAACCCAAATAATTTTGGAGAGCTGTTAATACAATAGCCACTAACATGACTTCCCCAAGATGGCCTCTTCTAGAATTCTCACTGACGAGATTCTTAGCAATGTTATTAAGGGCAATATTGCCTCACCAGCTCCACTTTTTTTTAATATCGCTTATCTAGCAGTAGCATGTATCCCATTTTATGTATGTACAATATCACTCCTTTCTATTTTAAGACCAGCAATTAAACCAAAGTACAGGTACTGCTAGAAAGCAAACGATGCATATATAACCCGAATTTCCACACCATTCATGTTACAGCTATATCGACACATTTTTTTCAAGCCACTTTTATTTATGACTTCGCTGTAACCACAAGAACAATTCTATAGATATTTAAACATACTTTAATAGTTCCCTTTGAAAAGGATCCAGCACTGATGGTTCCTACTGATTTCAGGATTATTGCCAATATGCACCCCCCTTGCAAAGATTCTGAAGAAAGTCATCTATGACTAAATTCTAGAACACATTTAAAGTATGACATCCTAAGTATAACAACGTATCTTTAGACCCATTTATATTGTACTGTCTTGTATATTCTAACCAATCAAATGTACTTAAATATAGAGGGTACTATGCTAACTGCAGCAATATTTCTTCAGTTTTAGAAGAGCCTTTGAGAGAGGAGATATCAGTATCCTACTTCAAAAGCTGTCCTTGTGTATTCTGTAATGATGTTGCTATCTGGTTTAAAGACTACTTAGGACAAAACCTTCAGATTTGTTCGGCCATTCTGCAGTCAGAATCAGGATCCATAGGTTTTATTTCCAACAATTATAAAGGAAATCTTATACTGGGAGGAGACTTTAATTGTACCTTAGAAGCTTCTGAAACCACCAAGAAGTCTTTTCGCATAATAACTATTTCAAAATCCTTAAAAAGATGGATTGATTCCTTTCATTTAATAGACACTTTTAAAGTAAAAGATGATAAATCCTTATTATTTTCCCTTAAAGACCATAGATTTGGAACACAAACCAGAATAGACAAATTATTCGTAGTTCAGGATTTACAAACAAAAATCCTCAACTTCTCAATAGTTCCATGCCCCTTCTCAGATCATGACTCTCTGATAATGAAGCTCCAAATAGAGTTTAAACCTTCAATCCTTTCAACTAGAATTCCATCATATATCATGGAAATTGAAGAATTCAGACCCTGGATGTTGTCAGAACTTCAATTATTTCTTGAAGTTAATAATATAACATAAATCAGTAGAGTCATGGTTTGGGACTCATTAAAAATGTATTTATTTGGTAAGACCCTTAGCTGGTACAAAAACAAAGTTAGAGAGTGGGAATCTGAATCATTAGACTTGCAAACCAGACTCTTGACAGCAAAAGCTAAAAAAAAATTCAGAATTGTCCAGAAATCAAAAAAGAAATAGAGGAATTAAATAAAAAATATAATGAAATTCTAACATACAAAACTTGTCTAACCTTGGAAAAATAAAAAATAAACTCATTAGCCACCTCCCCCAGATATCTACATAACTTATCTACAAGAATTAAAATATAATCTAAAGCAAATAACATTAGTAGTGTATATTATGAAAAGAAAGGGAAAAAAGTATCAGATATAGGAGACATCCTTGAAGCATTTTGGTTCCATTATGTGGAACACTTCAAAAAAGAAGGTTTAGATACCAACCAAATAAACTTAGATACAAACCTTATCAATATAAAAAAAAATTCCAGAAAACTTAAAACTAGTATATCCTACAAAGAAATTGTTGACAAGATAAAAGAAAGTAAATCTAACAAAGCTCCAGGGATAGATGGAATAATTACGGAAATTTACAAACTCTTCCCTTCAACAATAATCTCCCTTTTTCATAAAACTTTGCTAGAAGTCCAGTCAGAAGCAAAAATACCACCCTCATGGAAATATTCTTTCATAACACCAATTCTAAAAGATAATAAACCATCAGACCTTTGCACCTCATACAGACCTATATCATTACTGAATAATGATTACAAAATATTCATGGCAGTCCTAGCTAACAGAATGAAAATCCCACTTTCAAAGACAATAATGATCAAACTGGATTTTTATATAACAGGCACATGCATGATGATATTAAAAGGATACTTACTCTTATAGATTATGTGAATAAAGAAGATAGAGAAACACTTGTAATTGGATTAGACATAGAAAAAGCCTTCAATTCCCTCATCTGGGAATATCTATTTAAAAGTTTAGCATTATTTGAATTTCCTCCTCTCCATCTTATTACTAAAAAAACATATATATTAATAATTTAGCCTACATTAAATTAGGTCCTTTCACCTCAGAATCTATCCATATAATGAAAGGTACTAAACAAGGATGCCCCCTTTCTCCTATTTTATTTGGTTTGGCTATAGAAATACTTGCAGAAATAATATGCAATAATTCAAGAATAAAAGGAATAGAAGTCTATGACCAGTACATATCTGAAATAATGCTTTTTGCTGATGATATTTTATTAACCCTGTCAAACTCCAGAGTCATTAGGAGAGCTAGAAGAAGTAATGGAGACATTTTATAAGATTTCAGGTCTACACTTTAATAGATCAAAATCAAAATTTCTATTTTAAAATAAGAAAAAAGAACTACAAGTTGCAGATAAATCCATCATAGGAAAACAAGAATTTATGCTAAATTATTTAGGAATAGTGTTATGCAAAAATATAAACAAAACAATATTAATAAATTATAAAAACATTATTGAAACAATAAAAATATATATAGAAAAGTAGAACAAAATAATATTAACTTTTGAAAACAGATTGCAATTAATAAAAATGGTCTTATTGCCAAAAATACTATATGTAGCATTAACAATACAGTTAATTCCTGAAAGATGCATTCTTAAAGAAATAAACTCATGTTTAATAAAATGTTTATGGTATCCCAAAAAGAATAGAGTAGCTCTAACTCATCACCTTAGACCCTGGAAACAAGGAGGATTGAACTTCCAAGAAATAGAAACGTATATATAAGCATCTGTGCTTAAAGCTACAATAGACTGGATAAACCCAGATTATTTTGCCAACTGGAATGAATTAATAATGGCTATATTAACAAATTAATTGAATCTGTTAAATACATTTTTAATAGTAGACAAATCAAACAAACCCTGGTAAATACCATGCATAAGTATACAATATAATATAACAAAACCTTCTAAAACAACACTGATTAATCATTACATCAATTCCTTTAGAAAACCTATCAATGCAAACATCTAAAACTTTGGTTTGACCTTTTAACTCCATTTACCATCACTAAGAACATTCCTCACAAAATATATAGTGAAACAATAACATCCTGGGAACAAAATGGATTCTTATGCTGGTTTCAATGTGTAAATAAATTAAATGTTTTAGATATACATATGATAAAAACTGCGTACAATATTCCAGCACAGGACTGATTAACCTTACAAAGCATTCTAATCTACACTCAAGATTTATGCAGATTAATTAATAATTCCTCATTTAAAGATATTCAAAATCTAATAAGTTTTCTGTATGAATTTATATATAATAGCTGTGAAAAGAAAAATTCCATTTCAAATCTATATAAAGCGTTAATAACATATAAAATAATTCCCAAACCATCATACTGGCAGTTCTTAACAAAAGGTCAGTCATTGCAGTTAACAGAAGAAATTAAAACTAACATCTTACTATCAGTTAATTACACCTCTTAACACACAGTACTGGAAAATATTTAACTGGAAATACCTACAGAGAGCATTTTTAACACCAGATAGAATTAAAAAAGATCAGTACTACTACAAATGTTTTTTTGCTGGAGGTGTGAAAAGTCAAGTAAAGCAAACTGGATTCATATTTTTTATGAATGTAATAAAATTAAATCATATTGGAATGGAATCAATAATTTTTTACAAGCTTTATTTAATGAATCCTTTACCTTAATTAAATCATTGATTATACTAAATGTAAATGAAGGTCCCTACCTGAATAAGACAAATATGTATTTGTTATGGACAGTACTTGCTATATCTAGGAAATGCATAACCAGAAGGTAGAATTCAAATACACCCCCGACCTTGGAAGAATTCTACACTTTACTGAAGACAACTGCATCGATGGAAATAAAAATCAAATAACTATGAATCTATCCCAGGCCATTGGTAAATAATCCTTGGAAGAAAGTTGTATCTTTGTTGGACACTCTGCAATAATCAATATTGTATCTCTGATAGCTGATCTGTTAATTCTGTATTTAATAACATACAGTGTATATAATTGGAAGTCAGGCTAATGTAAATATTCTATATATTTGTTTAAAATGATAATTAAAGAAATTATGTAAATGTTATTTTAATTGAAATTAAAAAAAATTTTGAGGAAAAAAAGAATCAGGATCCATCTGTAGTGGTGTCCCATAAGTATCAGTATTAGGACCTCATCACTTCTCATTATTTCATAATGACCTAACCTTTGACTTCCAGAGAGACCAATTTACGTCTTTATGTAGATGATATTGAGTTCACTAAAGCTGGTAAGGATGCTAATGTTATTTCTAAAGCTATGCAGAAGAACTTTAAGGTATTTTGGAACTAGTTGACTACTAGTAACTTGAATATTAATACTACGAAAACCATAATCGTACTTTCTGGAACTTTACAGAGGTTAAATGGGAATGGTGCTACTACTATTGTTTTCCCAACTTATACCCCCATTAAGTCGACTACTCATCTGAGACCCGTAGGTATAACATCAGATGAAACACTTTCCCCCTCAGGCCAGCAAAATGCTAGCCCAACTCAAAGACTGCTATAAAACCTCCAATTTACTTACAACCAAATTAAGGCAGGTCATATCAATTAATATATTGTTCCCCACATTTGAATATGGGATACTCTTATAATAGTTTAACTCCCTTTTATAGATTTCATAAGCAAACTACAGAGAATAAAATACTTTGTTTTCTTCACCTGTCAAACTATAGAGAGTATAACTGCATCACACTACTGAAAGGAAAATGGTTTATAGTTGCAGTCTGAGCTTGTCTGCTATTAAGTCTTCTATCTTTCAAACGTCTACTCAAGAGATAGTTTGCACCTCTTTCAAATAAGAGCTGGTTAAACAGCATCTGCAGATGCTTAGATGCTCTGAATTAACACAGCTCCTGAAACTTTTTAACTAACCATTGGTGAAAAAAATATTCGCTAAACTGGTTCTATCATGCTGGAACAAAGTTCCCTAAAACATGTAATCAATAAGCAGACTTACTATCTTTGAGATGTGCTATTGAAGCAATGGATGATGGCAAATAGCTACACACCACATATCTAAGCTTCATAAAGGCATTCAGCACCATTTTACACTCTGGTATTGTACATAAATGTTTCCAGCTAAATGTAAATCCCTATGTAACTCATTGGATGGTAGATTGTCTCACAAGTAGAACACAGGAGCACTACCACAAGTGGGCACTCTACCACATTCAAAAGACCCACCAGTAGTGATGCATCCTGGGTTCAGTCTTTGGGCCACAAATCTTGTCATATGCTTCTCAGAGATGAAAGCAAATGTTAAGGATTTATGGCTGACCATGTTTGCAGATGATTGCAAACTTGCTGCCATCGTGAACTCCCCAGAGGACACCAAGTTCCCCAAGAGGACCTTTCCCAAGTAGTTGTTTGCAAAGTCATGGACTAAACCTAAATGTGAAGAACTGTATAAAAGTATCCTTTTGAAAGCATGCCATCCCTTTATCTCCCTCTGGAAAGCTGATCCTTTATCACAGGTCCAGGAACCTATTTAGACAATGAATTGTCCTTTGATCATCATGTATCCACTGTTGTAACAAGTCCTTTTTCATCACACAGATGATATCTAAAGGTATGGCATCTAGAAATGTAAATGTAATCAGTCCCACTGTATTTGACTCTCATTAGGCTGATTGTGAAGTATAATGCCCCTTTCAATGTGTACCTACGCAAATACCTGTCACAACTGGAAAGACCACAATGCTTTCTCAGTAAAAAAAAATTCAAGAACCTAAACCATAAAAACTACGCAGAACATCTCAAAGCCTTGTCCCACTTCTTGATATTATACAGTCTTTTAAGAGTCGATCACTGCCTTGTGCATAGAGCCTCAGCACATCCAGTACTTACTGAGCTGTAGCCACCTGTACGTCCATTGTTAATGTGGACACCCACATAACGGATCTCATTCTCTCTTGCATCATAAATAGGACATGTTGGACAGTAAGGTATGAATCAGAGAGAATATCACTTCAGTGGAACAGTCTTCCATTCCACATAAAGTAAAGTACTTTTATTACTCCATTCAAAAGTAATTTGGATGAATGCTTGGAAAACTACAAATTCACCCTAGCTTAGCATCCATGTCCCTCATTTTAATGGGCAATAAGTAAATGTCCCAATGTATCCCTGTTCTGCCTGCCTCTGGGTTAATCATATACAAAACACAAAGGCCAAAAATGGACATGGGAATGCAGAGTTGTCTTAAGATTCTCACAGATCAATAGCCTAGTAAGTTCATATGATCCTGAAGACTAAAGTCACAACTAGCAAAGGACAGTATTATAAAGACTTCTTAAATATCACATGATATATCATTACTTGTAAACTCACAGTTTCAACCATATATGCTCATTCAATGATCTGTGGTGTTGATTTTATATATCTGTACAATATTGTAAGTTTGTATTAAGGCATTTGCAGTATTTTCTTCTGACTGATAGCTTATCATGCTATATGCATGCTGTCAAACTGAAATTATTTTTATGTATCAGCATGGTCATTATTTTAAAAAAGTCTATTCTTTGGCTGCTTTAAACACTGATATTAAGTATGTATCAACATGAACCACCTTTGTATGTTCAATTCCCTTATTTGTCTTCAGTTTTCAAATGCTACAACATTCTCATGTTGCTCTGTGATTTTACTGCAATCAAAAAGGATTTGTTCCTGCCTTACTGACCAGGGTCATGGCAGAAAAAATGCCTTCAAACTAGTGGACATAACAAATGAGAAAATATTAAATGAATAAAGAATAATGACATTAACAAACTGCCAGCTAGCAGCAATACTGTCACCTACATATAAAGTTGTAGAGTAGTTAAAACCATATATGGACAACTGTTCTACTACTACTAATCAACACCCAGCATGGATTACAGTCTCATCATCTCTGGATAATGTAGTTACCTCTGTATATCTGTATTTCTGTATATTAAAATGCATGGTTTAGACATTTCTTCCCACATGGAGCATTCTGTCCTAGTCAGCTTTACACCATTAGTCAACTCCTCCCTGGTTAGATCCAACCACAAACTAATCACCTTGGAAATCCGCATCCCTCCCACCTGCCCTGCAAAGGTAACCACCATAAAAAACTTCTCCAAAGCTAACTTTGGGCTCCTAAAAACAGAGGTGGCTAACTTCACGGCACCCATGTAATGGAGAATAGTTGCATGACCGTCGAATCATACACCAATGCACTGTACGAACACGTACACAAATGCATGGATCTAGGCATACCCAATAGAACCAAGACGCTCCCCTCCAAAAAAGGAAGCCAATCTGGTGGTCCCCTGCCATAAGCAAACTCTACAACAGAAGGAGGAAACTTATGCAGAATAAGGTGAAATCCCAAGACTGGAAAAACTCCCTTATCAGCCTCAACAAAAATTTGAGATCCCTAATCAAATCCTTTAAAGCTAGCTATGAAAACAGAATTGCAGCAGATAGTAAAGACAGGCACAAGGCCTTCTATAGTTATGTAAAGAATCTCCACGGCAATACCCAGATTTTCTCGGAGATACTGCACAACGGTACCTCCTATACTGAGCCAACATATATTGCCATTATACTGGCCGACAGATTCAGTGCCAACTTTACCCCTCTCTCCCCCACCAAAGCACCAATAACAATACCAGTAGATTGCCAGGCATCCTGTATTACTGCTGCACAGTTTAAAACAGCACTGTTCAAGGCCAAGAATACAGCTTCTATGGGACCTGTCAATATCCCTGGCTGTGTTCTACATAAACTACAGAGTGAACTGGCACCTTACCTGTGTGCCCTGTTCAGTCACAGCCTCACCTCAGGCTTTGTCCCTACTGAATAGCACACTGCTACAGTCATCCCTCTCCTTAAAGGAGGAGCAATTACAGACCCTGGGAGCTATCGCCCCATTAGCTTGATGAGTCTGATATGCAAAGCTATGGAATGCATGATCATGGACCTAATAAACAAGGATATAGGGAATATCCAAACTCTGGATCCCACACAGTTTGGTTTTGTGAAGGGCAGATCATGCCTGCTCAACCTGGTCAACTTCTTTGATTCAGTCACCAGAGCTGTGGATAATGGTAAGGTGGTTCATACAGCCTACCTTCATCTGCCCAAAGCCTTTGGTACCATTCTCCACTCGGGAATCATAGAAAAAGTCACTAAGCTAGGCATCAACCCCTGTATCACTAGGTGCATTGCAAACTGACTCACAGATAGAACCCACAGTGTAAAAGTAGCTGACTCCTAGTCACACTGCTGATCAGTCACGAGAGGAGTCCCACAAGGTTCGGTCCTGGGTACTCTCCTGTTTGGTATCTACTTCTCTGAAGTCCAGGCCAACACAAAGGGACTCTGGCTGACAAAGTTTGCAGATGATTGCAAGTTGGGAGCTATTATTAACTCCCCAAGTGATGCTGACATCCTACAGAAAGGCCTCACTAAGACCAACAACTGGTGTCAGAACCATGTCTTAAGCTCAGTGCTAAAAATGGTGTTGTCATCCCCTTTGGGAAAAACCCAGTTCCCATGAATTACCACATTGATGGTAGTCCACTGAACACAGAAAGCATTATAAGAGATCTGGGAACACAGGTTGACAGCAACCTCTCTTTTGACCACCACATTGCCACTGTGGTCAGAAAGTCCTGCTATGTGGCACTTCACAGTACTAAGGGTTTTCATACAGGAAGAAAGAGGTCATTGTCTCCCTCTACTCTTCCCTCATTAGGCCAGTCATTGAGTACAATGCTCCATTTGGCATGTACCTCACTAGACACCTGCAACAACTGGAGATGCCACAAAAGTATCTCACAAAGAGGATCCTAGGCCTTAAACACTTGTCTTATGTGGACAGACTCAAAAAACTCCCAACTATTCTCTGTGTTACATCACCTACTTAGAGGAGATATCTGTTTGACTTACAAAGCCATGTCTGACTCAGCTCTGTTAGAAATGCCACGTGTAAAGAAATCCCAATCCCTCTGCATCACACGCTCCAGAGACCTCAACCTCATTACCACAATCAACAGAATGAGCTGAAGGGATAGGTTCATAACCCAGAGATTGCCGATGCTATGGAATAGACTTCCCATACATGTCAAACAGAGCACCTCACTGGTCCTCTTCAAGAGAAATCTTGATGAATGGATGGGAAATAGAAAATTCACCCCGGGGATCACTCCAGTGGCTCTGCTCGACAGAGGCACTGGGAACTAAGGTTGGGTGGCTCGATGCCAGGGTAATCCTATGGTCTAGGCTTGTGAAGGCTCCAGGGCCATTAGCCTAGTACACACCTATAAACCTATGAAAATAAAAATAACTACTTGTGCTATTGGCAGGTTTGTGTTTTGTAGCACTTTATGACAGGGTAGCAAATATTTTTAATGTTTTACTTAGTAAAGGATGTGGTATGTCATTAAAATATTCCTCAACTTCTTGAAAGCGTTTGATAGAACTGGTCTGAAGTTCCATATACTTGAATGATTTATTTAGTGCATCACAGGTAGAATACAAGTGGTTTGCTGAGAACATGCACTGTGAACCTAACACCCTGTCAGACTCAGTTGTCCCACAAGTGTCTTTCCTGGATCCGGTATCCTTCTTTGTATTAAGCAACAATTCATATTTACAATGCAGTAATTGCACATTCTCACAAAGTATTCAGATTTTATCTGCTTAGGCAGATTTTTAATAGTTACAAATACAAAATGCAGCAAGGCTTTGATCAACTGGAAATTTGGCTGCAAAGACCACAACTAACTCTTAATATTAACTAATATTTACCCTCAAGACGTCATTACAGCCAGTTTCACAGGACAAAATGACAAACAGTTACGACAGCTAAAAATCATAAAACACCTAAACACCTGCATAGACCTGAAACTTAAATCAAATGACCATATCAAGCAAATATTAAATAAATTTAGCCATTAGGCTGAACCTGTAGAATTAACTACTACCTCAACAGCAGACCTAAATCTATAACTGTACAGTGCTTAGAACAGTGCTTAAAATCAATATATGAATTTTATCCCACATAAGATCCCTGTGGTCTGTGTTTACCCTGGAACTGAGATACAGAAATCTCAGTTGAATATATTAAGTTTGTCAGAACTGTCCTCTGCACAGGATGGGGCTTTGTGGAAATTTTGCCAAAAAGGCTATTTTTTTTTTTTCAGTATTAGAATGGTTTTACTGAAATTGTTTTCAATCTGCCATAGCCTAGTGTCTGTTCAATGGTCCACATACCTTCCATGCAAGCTCCATACATAAAAATTAAGGATATGCAGATGCATGGCTAATTAAGGACTACTAGCCTTACATGGTTTGAAATTCATAGCCATCCTTGTGTTGGTGTAAAAATCACAAGGCCTTCTTAAACATGTAGGTTATTACCGTATGCGTGCTTTTCCAGCATTGACTTCATCACTGATTTATATGTACTTCATGTTCTTCGTAGCAAACTGTCCATTTTTTTATTGAATAGCTTATCAATTAATTGCCTAGCAAATTACATTTCTGCTTTCTGAAATGGTCCACATGCCCCATGTACATGTTTTGTGCTGCAAGTAAATCAATGATGTGTGCAAATCCTCCAGATCTAAGGATTAAATTATATTCATTTTAATAACATCTAATGCGCTTCTACCACAAGGTACCAATTAATCAATTGGCCCATGCGCTTTATAGTTTTATATGTGTATATTGTTTACTATCCACATATTTGGAATGTGCAAGTATGTCACATATTTATTCTTGGCAGCTTTAAGTTCCTGGAAATCTGAATATCTGAAACATTCTGACTGATTTTTGTTTTGTTTTGTTTTTAAATGCACTCAGTAACAGGACTTACTAAATACACTCATGCCCTGTCCAAAGACGGCTGAACGAGTGCTGAAGTATAGTAGGTCAGGTATTTTATGTAAAAAATAAACATAAATTGTTGAGAAGACCCCCAATTGAAATGATGTCTGCAGCCATGAAGACTTTAGTGCAGTGCAAGGGTGAAGTCAGGGTAGAGGCCATATGAAGGAGTGCAGCAGGCAAAGTATACAGTATGCATCAGAGACCTTGTAAAGAGAAAGTAAAGCCTTTAAGACAGGGGGCAGAATAGTGAGGCTTCATAGAAACGCTTAAAATACATGGATTCCAAATACAGCCTTTCAGAAAAAAAAGATATTCATGAAAATATGATATCACAGACAGTTGTGGACACAAGGAAGTTATATTTCTTGGACATCACAGAGGAAAATTGTATCATCCTTTCTGTAGAGGTATCAAAAATAATAATGGAAATCCAGAATCCATACAAATCAGTTGTTATGAATAATAGGGAAAATGTTGTATAAGTAGGAACTGCAACTTTTACAGTAGGTGGGAAAGGGAGCACACTAGGGTGAGCAAAGCTGCCTTTGTCTGTTGTCAGATTTTCTGCTTCTGAGCTGCACACTTCCTCAAAGTTAAAGACTACAGGACCATTCAAACTAGGTCCGTTATGTGTTAACTGTCCTGCACCTGCTTCGCTGACAGGACATATTGACACCATTGTTTTTTTATCCTTCATATGAGAAAGTGACACTGAGTGTGATTTGTGGAGACTTTACTATTATTTAAGTGACTTGTTTTATCCTAATGCTGCTTAGTAAATGATATCGCACTGAAGTAATTCACCTGCATTGTGAAAAAAATTTATTTTCCAGCTTGAGTTTTGATCTTATAAAACGTAACAGTCATCTGGTAATATGCTGGGTAGTATAATGAACAACTGTTTCTATTTCTGTTTATAGGTATACTTGGGCAAACAAATGGAAGCTCTGCTTTTATATACTTCAGGTTGAGATGATTTCCATCATGTTTAGTTTTCAGAAGTCGAAGGTTTATTTATAATGAGTAATAATAATAATAAGAAGAAGAAAAAAAAAGAAAACGGCATATGTGCAAGGGTATATATGCATGTGTGTGTGCTTTTGCAAGTGGTGCTTTTCTTTTATTTCATGTGTATTTACAGGTAGTACCATTCAATTGTCTGACAAAGGTCCATTAATCAAATGTGGTTTAGGTTAAGTCTAGCAAATTAGCATTTATGGCTGGTAAGCTTTGATACTGCATACTAATTACATACTTTGTCACCCATTATCATACTGGTTGGAGTGCCCTTTATTTTCTGGCTGATTTAGGGATCTTTAGTTTCAGAAGTGATTATGAACATAATTAGTGTAGCATCATTATTTCAGGTGAAATTCATTGCTTATAGATATTACATCACATAGATCTGTGTCACTATAGAAACAGTGACATACTGCTTGGAACATGCTGTCCAGCTCCTATAGAAACTTATGCTCAGTGCCATAGTAACAGTAATATGTTACATTACATTGTATTTGTCTGGCAGCATGAGTCACTACACATAGCACGTCTCTCCTTTAAGTGAATTTTTCATAAACAGAATTGTCATATAATTTTAAACTAAATTAATACTGATTTAGTGTTCTTAAATATAAACTTATTTGGAAGCCTCAAATAAATGACTTCTGTTAACATTATTACATTATCTTTGTGCACAGAAAGCATAATAAGATGCGCACACACACACACACGTATATATATATATATATATATATATATATATATATATATATACACACACACACACACACACACACACATATATACACACACACACATATATATATATATATATATACACACACACACACACATACATATGCAGACATCATTCATGTGTTTGATTATCTAAATGTATAATTTCATTTGCTTTTGTTAACATGGGTTTGCTAAATGCATATATATTTCTGTTATGCATAGTGTGAACTGTACAAAAAGATGTAATGAACAGGAAGAATGGATATTAGTCACAGTTCATTACGAAGTTATACAGATCGAACATAATGCAATTTGTTTTTAAAATATCATCATGGATCCAGGCACTTTTGAAAGATATGAGTTGTAAACAAAGTTTGTTTATTAAAAAATGAACAAGTATGATGCAAGCAACAGACATTGGCAGGAAAGTCAATAAGCAGAATTGATTAAAATTCGATTGACTTTCATTATTGTCTTTCAAATATAGGGTTACAGGTATCTTTTGAATACTGGTAGCATGTTTTTAGTTATTTAGAGGTACAATACTGAACTGCAATTTACTGAGTATTATAGAGTATACCACAGTCTGTAGTACATTCCTTCTCTCGTGTTCGTGGCCTGCCACAGCTCAGTTTGTTTGGAGTTACTTCCAGGCCCGCCATACTGATAATTAAAGTTTGTGACACTCGCATGCGAAAATCTGTGTTTTGGTCCAGTGTGGAAGGGAATATGGTGTGTACATTTTGTGGTGTTTGGCTATTAGCCTAATTGTGATATCTGTAAAATGAAAGGACTCCTGTTCTGTGATGCTGGCATGATGCATATTTGGCTTAAAGGTGTGTCAGATAGTTATTTACTTGGTTGTATTGCCTAGAATGATGGCATTTAAGTGTTAGGATACATGGGAAGGGCTTGGAATATTAAATATAAATCTACATGAGGAGGTCGGGCCACGGTTTCTGTTTGCATATTGGTGTATCAGGCATCGTAGTTTCAGTGTCAGAATAATAAATTCATGTTTATTGGTTGACACCTTCTGTGATTACTTTCAAGCGTGTGGTAGGATGTGAAGTATTATATATATAGTGTGTGTGTGTTTTCAGAAGAGTGGTTCTGTCATACACACATATATGTGTATCCATGATCATGACATAGTTAAGACTCTATAGTCCGTAAAACAGGGTGAATTTGACTATGACCTCATTGTAGGTCATGTAGGTGTGAAGGAATTGAGGAACTCAATCCAACAGGACATGGAGAGAGACATATTGAAGCTTGCTATGCATTTGTCAAATGCAGGTTAGAGTGTGTCCCTGGAGAGAATCCTACACTCACCTAGAATAAAGCCCAGATGAATACAAAGAAAAAACGATTGACTTTAACAACTGCCTTATTAGATGTTGTCACTAATAGGGGGATCCATTATGTGTCGGCTTGGAGCAAGATGACCGATGGCCCAAATTGTTTTATGAAGGATGGCCTATACCTTTCATTCCACAGGTTCCACAAACTGACAAAAGCACACACTGCTCCTATATTGCACTGTTTTTAAAAAATATAAACCTTCTGCACATTCCAATCTAGTATTTACAGTAAATTCAAATCCAGACCCCACCAGAGTTCCTGCTCAGTGGCAGTCATCTTAACAAATTGTCTGATCTCGAGGCCCTTCTGCAGATTCAACACAGATAAACTCGGTTGCACTATAAAGATGGCATTTCCTCTTTATGAGGTTTCAGCACCTATCACACATTCAGACCTACTGGAAACTGTTGTTAAGAGTCAATATTTGTCAGGTACCTGACTCTCCCTCAACAGCTTTCCCACGAACCATTAACAGAATTTTCTGAATTTAAAATTACCCTAAAAAGAAAACATTATCAATTCATATCCTTCTACAAGTCATCTTCCATATCCCCAGTGGACCACAAAAGATTTCTAAATGTGCTTACTGAATCTCCCAACAGTTCATACTTGATGGGTGAGTTCAACTATCCAGTGATTAACTGATGCACCCATACCATAAAAGTTTAGTAGATGCTAACTTCTTAATAGAAACAGGTAACCAGCTTACTAGAAATCAGCATCTTTCTGACCTTGTCTTCACTAATATTTCAAATATTTGCAATGCACCTGTACTAGCCTTATTCTCTGGTTATTTTTTAAACATCTTTATTGAATTAAGACATAAGGAGATGTACATTTATGTAAACGAAAAACATGTTAACATTATGCATCACATATATTCTTTTTACCATTCCTGCCTTCCCTTAAACCTCACTTCTTCTCCAAAACATTATTCTGCATGTATTGTTCCCACAATTTATATTTTTATATGTAATTTGCTCCTACGCTTTTCTAAAGATCTCACTTCCAGTTCTTTTATCTCTTTTACAATATTCACAGTTTCTTATACAACAGGTTTAAACTTTGATTTCCTTTTTCTAGTAATTGCTTTCTTGGCAGCCACCAGAATTAAACTTAGCAAGGCCATTCTGTGTCTAGGTAATTCCAATTCTGTATCACAATTGAAAAAAAAAATCTTAGTGATACTAATTTGCTCACCCAGTATTGCTGACAGAGTAGTCAGCAGGGCTTTTTTTTTAATCTAACAGCTCATTACACTCCCAAAAATTACATTCCCAATTGTCTTTCTTCCCTATCACATCTCCAACATTTGCAGTCTAGCTGGGGAAAAATTATGTGGAGTCTCCTTGGGGTATAAAAATACCTATGCAAACACTTCCAAAGATCCTTAATCTTCTAGACTTTGTTACATACTTGGGAACCATAAATATATCCTCCCAATGTTTGTTTATGAATTGCTTATCCAGTTTCTCTTCCCAATCCTTTTTAACCTCCTCTGATTGACTCCTGTAGTTATTGTGCAATGTTTTATATGCTCTACTATTTACCCCCTTTTTTTAACCATAGCTTCTGTTATAGATTCTACTAAATACTCTACCAGTGCTGGCCTGGTATTTCACTTAGAATCCCCCTATTCCTTTCTCTTTGCCTATACTCTGATGTCAATCTTTAATAGGGAATGCGGTCTTTAGCCTGCAGTCTGAATGTATTCCTGGCCTCTACCTATTCTTTTACCTTTCCCTCTCTAATTATTTGCTCCCAATACCTTGTTGCCTTTGCCAATTTTCTCCAGTAAATTCCAGCCGTCTGTTGTCTATTCTGTGTTGCCCTAATTGCAGTCATCCCTATTGGCAGAATCTCCTTTCTGCATTCCCATGTTGACTATGTTTTAGAATAATTTCTGCTATTTTATGAATATAATATTATGTATAGTTAGTTACTTTCGTTATGGATCTGCATCCAAAATCTCAGTTTCTCCCAATTTCTAGAGCACCCCCCCCCCCGCCTCCATTTCATCATCATCCCTTTCTACTTTGAATTATAGCTTTCAGCTTGTGCTATGTTTAGAAGCTTTACCTGTGTAGCACTGAAATACCCCTTCAAATCAGGTAATCTCAAACCATCTTGTTCAAGTGGAAGGGTCAGCTTATCCCTCTTGACTTATGATACCCTTAGATTCTATTAATTCATGTCTATAACTGCTTCTCTGATTAGTAAAAATATGCCTGACCTGTATGTAAAGCTAAAAGGACTACAGACATTTTCAGGGCTTATACCTTGCTATCCATAGCCATAAAACAGAGCTCTCAGATTCTCAGTTGTATTATTTTTTTATTTAGTCTTTTCCCCACATATCCTTTTAATCCATACTCCCAAGTACTTCATTTTACCATGTCCCCATAAATATAGGTATTGCTGAACCAATATGTGTGTGTGTTTACATAGTTTACAGCTATTGCCTTTGTTTTATCTTTATTCAATTTTTATCCCAAAAAGACTTGAAACTGTCTCACAATGTTCCACAACACTGAAATGTCATTTTCTGGTTTTATGAGGTATAAAATAATACAATCTGCAAATAAAGTCAACTTTTTATGATTACCATACCAATTATATCCTTGAATTTCTGGGGTACTTATTTTTTTTTGCCTACTTTGCTTAAAACTGAAAATAAAGAAGGGAAAAGGAGCACCTGTTTACTTTAGTATCCCTATTACACCCAAAAACAACTGAAAAACTTTACTATTTAACATGCAGTATATGTCATGTTTTATAAAAAAAAATACTGTTATAACAAAAATTATTTTACTTACAAATTAGCTCTTTCCTTCATCTTTCCCTCTCTTTAATGTTCTTCCAAATATTAATGACATGAAGTAGGGGTCTATATCAGCAAATTGAAATGTGACATACCTGAACACCTCCACAGTGACACAATGATCGAACTATGAAAAGTACGAATGGCCACATCAGCGAATCTTTTCTCAGGGGGAAAAAAATCACTTGGCCGTAGTCAGGAACTTGCCTTTACTCCACTGTAGAGCGATCTCAGAGTTGGTGTATTTAGTTATGGGGGGTGTGGGGGGTGACCAGGGCTACCAGAAGAGGTCCTTGTAGTAGTTGGTGACTCATAGATCCGGTGATGGATGTAAAGCACTGAGTAGTGTATCAAAATGTCTGGATTGTTTCTCCCCTGGCCTCTACTGAAAAACTGGCTTGTTCTAAGTCGGACTTTCCCGGTAAACAAATGATAAGTAAAATAAAAATAGTTGGGAGAAAAAAAAGCCAAAAAATAAAGGTGAACAATACAAACAACATGGTGCAGCTGTATTAGGAAATTATGTTCAGTGTTGCAGTAGTAATTCCCTCCTTCCACTACTCCTCTTACTTTATTGTTGACATCCTGATTCTGGGATGAATACCTAGCCATCTCTCCTCTTACACCCTTTCTCTGCTATTCCTACAAGGCACCGTCCTCTCTACCAGCTTGAGATAGAACATGGAGAGGCATCTTTAGGGGGGTTTCTGCTTGTGCTACAGGGAGCATATTTCATCTGAGCAGCTCCTGTTTTAGTCTCAGCCCAGATCCTTGGAGCTGATAGGGGCAAGAAGGTACTAAAAATGGAGCCAACATAAGTACCCCTGAGAGCACAGATATGCTGACAGTCTGCAGGGATGTGGCATCGACCCATCCTAGAGGGGGGAGAGCTCTAAGCAGTGGAAGTCAGGATGGACATTGTGCTTTCTGTGGCAGGAGTCCCAAGTTCTGTCACTACTGCAGCAGTGAAAATTATTGAACATTAATATGCAGTTATAGCAAGTTCCTAACACAATTTTACTTATGCTATTTTACTTCAGGTGTTCTCATCCCATTAACCCTTGTATGGCTTTCAGTACTGTATATCAAGGACAGCTGCCTCAAAAGTTGGCTGAAAATCCAAAAGGACAGTTTTTAAAATAATGGCAGTCTGCTGTTTCACAATGACAGCATGATTTACAATATAAAATTTCACCTACAAGAAACTAATTTAGAAGTAGGATATTCAGAACTGAAAAAAAGATAGATTCAAACTTTTATATAGGTGGAGAAGCACCTTCTTGTCCCCTGTGATATTTGGGCTGCTTGCTTTTAAAAGAATTATTCCCCTCTCTGTGGTTGTACAGCCTTGGAGTATTTTAATTAGGTCACAGCTAATTAAGTTGCAGTAATGGTGGCGCCTCCCGAAATATTTAGATGTGCTTTGCTAACTGAATATCAAGATTTTAGTCATTTCAATCTTTGAAAGGTATAGTTCAAGCCTCTAGAGAACAAGGTTCTTTTGTGAACTCTATAGGGGTGGGGTGTGTGCGTGTGTGTGCATGTGTCTGCTTGCGCGTGCACGCAAGTTTGTAATTGACTCATCTGGTCCAATGTCACTGCCCATGTGGCACATCAATGTGTCTAATTTCTCCAGTTAAGTAAAAATTAGCTCTGAGTTTTTTGAGAGTGGTGCCCCCACCCTCCCTACTTCACTTGTGTAACTATTTTCCATGTTTGAGATCCTCAGGGAAAGGAGAGAAATCAATCACAGTTCAAGGATGCCTCACATCTGCAATAACTTTGCATGCAAACTCAGTAGAAATCCATGTACCATTGCTGTAGTTAAAACTATGAAGTTTCTTTTTTCTACAGTCAGATCTGGCTTGAATCTGGCTGAAGGCACTACTCTGTGCATATTACACATTAATATTAATATAGTATTGGGTTCGTTAAACTGCTTTAGCATGTTTCCCTCATTAATCTCCTTGCATTTACCGCATATCCCCATCCAGTGTAATTGAGCAATGTTGGTTCACCACATGGGCTGTAAATTGGCCAGTACTTAGATGAAGGGTTACATTTCTGTTAATGTTAAGTTTTAACTTGCAGTCTTGAATTGCTTTAACAGAGTTAAAATGATAAATTTCTAAGCTTATCACTTCTGATTAACTACAGCTGTTGCCTTTGTCTGTGAAGCTTAGGTTTTGTACTGTTTTTGTCACATTACTGTCATCTAATGAACCAAATATTTCAAGTCAAAACACCTGTAAATATGTCTAATCACAAGTTAATACAAATGGAAAAACTATTTTATAACTTCACCATAGCTTATTTTCAGATGTACAAGTTATGGCATCATAAACTCCAGGTTGGCTTACTGCTTAAAAAAAAAAGAAATGCTTCTTCATTTTTTGTTATTGGCTGGTTATACTCCTCCAGTTCTTCTAGCTTACTTGTGCAAGTGTTTTATTTTTTGTTTGTTTTTTTGCATTGTATCTAAATTCATCCACTTTATTCCTAAAAACAGGATTGTTTTTTTCACAGTTCACCTGTAGCAATTTGAAGTATTCCTTTATTAAACTGTGTTTTTCATCTATTTATTTGTTCACCAGTTTTCTTTGTTGTTCGTGTAGTCTAAATTTGTAGCTGTTTACTTTCTCCTGTATAGTTTTAGTTGGTATATTTTAATGACATCCAGTACAGTTTACAAAAGTCATTCTAGTAATGAAATGGTTCACTGCATCCTTTTGATCAAATCAAGTTGTAACTGAAGGCTGTCTGAGTGTTTGTGTGCATGTGTGAGTGTGTGTGTGTGGGGGGGGGGGGGGCGACCATCACATCTACCACATCCAATTAATTAGGTTTACACTGAGTTACTCAAACCATATTTACCTGTCCTAACATTTGCATCAGCACGTCATCTCAATGTGTTTTATAATAATATGCAGCAATGTGTGTAGACTCAAAATAATGGTGGTGATATTTCCCTAAGATCAAGGGATATCAGAGAGTGATCACGTGATCACTACTGTCATGTTTTAACAATGAATACTCTTGTTCTAAGTTGTATCAACCTTTGAATGAGAATATATAAGTAGGGCAGGTGTGGGGAACCTGCACCCCTCTATATTAGGGTTTCAGGGCTTCCCTCCTTCAGAATGCTTATTCTAAATGTATGCTTGTCAGAATACATTACTTTTTATTCAAAAACATATTTTTAGAGGTTTATGTACTCACGTTAATGGGTTTCTACAGGTAAGTGCTTTCATGTTAAGAGCTTGTGCATTTGGATGTAGAGCTACTAAATGTGACTTACCTTTGGGATGTAATTTCTGAAGGTAGTTTGTGTTTCTTATTATTTATTAATTAACTGGAGAAGCTCACTGGACACTATGTCCTTTTTCTGGAGCAAATGGGAAGCTCTGCCTGGTTAAATGACGTACTCAGAGCTGCACAGTTGGTAAGTGGAATTTGAGGACATTGAACACAGGATTATAGGATGAAGCTTCTTAGATGCTCATAGCCTTTAGCCTTTGAGGTAAGCTGCCAGATAGATATATGGCTGTGGGAGTTTTTTTAACATCCAAAAGATTTTCCCTACTGGATTCTGACAAACCTACTTTAAGGAGTCTTACTTCAGACAGTTGCCAGGTATCACCTTTACAAAACAATTTCTCATGTACTGCTCATTTAATTGTAAAGTTTGCAGTTGTGACTGCTACGGCATGGGTAGTGGTTGAAAATGTATATGTACCACCCTACCCAGCCAGTTAATGAACAGTAGATAAATAAACAGATGTCCACTGCAGTACTCATTCTGCCTTGTCCTGTTCTTAGGACATCAGACATTTTGTATTAAATTTAAGTGGTCAGATATTTGATGGTTGATGAGTCTTGTCAATGTTAACTGGATGGGATCAGTAGTTGCTAAATTTCAGGGATGACACCTACACGTCATTTTATTTATGTAACTTATTCATTTTAAACGTATGACAACAGGGTCTAGGTTCTCTCTCCTTAGTCTGCTAAGTTATACTGATAAGCAGTCCAGTTGGAGCCTCCACTTTTCAGATATGTGTATTTAGATGACCTGATTGTAATAAGCATCAGTGACATAGGTTTGCATTTAGATAATTTGTAGGTTACCGAGTTGCTTGCTGGATGCATTTTCTAAACTCCATACTTTTATTACCTTTGCAGAAGACATGAATTGCAAAATGCTAGAAATTTATTGTTAATCCTTTAGCCTCACACCCCACAACTTTAAATTTATAACCTTTAAATTTCTAACCTTGATGACATTGTCTCAAAATTACTATTGAGACTCACTTCATCCTTATAGCAAAAAAAAAAAAAAAAAGAAAGAAAGAAAAACATGAATATAGAAAGTTAATTTAAACATGGTCCACCCAGAAATGGAATGAAATAAGAAGTGATTTGATGTGTCACCTTGATCATTTTCAAAAAGTGACACTCATAGTAATGCCATGTCTGATGGTCAAGGTTCTATGTCTTAATAGCAAAGGAACATAATATGGATATTAACAATTGAAAGGATTACCTTTAGAATTCTGTGTGTGCAAGGAAGATGTGTGAATAACAAAATAAAATGAGACACTCGCATGCAGGCAGGAAGGTGAAAGCCATAGCTAATGGGACGTTGGGATAAAGAGCCAGTGGTACTACCTCCATATGGGTGGATGTCCTTGCGCCACTGTGGGTGACTTCTTATAGGTTCATACTGGACTGCTCATTCAGTGGTCCACTTGTAGCCTTGCCAGTGATCCCACCAATTTACTAAGGTGGGAATTAATACTAGATCTCAACTTAGTTTCAGCCCCTTTCCATAAGGGCTAACGTAGCCATACTGGGGTAGTACTTGCAATTGGCCATCCAGTCAGCAGTGCTCTACTTCAGCTGATGACCTTCCAAGTGAATACTTAAAATAGCAGCCAACAGCATCGCCTATCCTGTCTCAGTCCTTATAAATAGGACAGTTCAGGAATCCCACATTCCCTCCCAGTCTCTTGGGAAAAAGTTATACATGATCACTCTTGCACAAAGGAGGAAATTCTACAGATATTACAAACTTTAGACCTGTAACAGTCTTATCCCCCCTCTCCAAAATACTTGAAAAATGTATTCAAAAACAATTGCTAAACTATCTCCTGCAGGAAGAATTCCTCTTCCCCACACAACATGGCTTGCGTCCTTCCCGTAGTACTAACACTGCACTTCTAACCTGTGTAGATACCATCAGTAAAGCTAGAAATCAAGGCAAACTAGCATCCTCCTTATTTCTAGACTTGTCTAAAGCCTTCAACACAGTTTGTGACAGCAGACTTCTTCAAATGGCCTCATTAGGTCTCTCTCAGCCAACCCTGCTATGGTTCATAAGCTACCTGTCAGTCAGTATAATGGCACTCCACCCTCTCGCTATACCTTCCAGTCACCATCAGTGTTACCACAAGGCTTTATCCTTGATCCCTCCTCTTAACATTCTCACCAACCCCCTCCACACATCCTCACAACAGCATCCATAATGTAGTACGCAGATGACTCCACACTTATTTCCATGTCTGACAATGTAGCATACCTCCAAATAAGTACTCAGGAAGCTTTAAAAGCAACTGAAACATGGCTTTGTAACTCACAACTGATACTCAGCCCTTAAAAAAAATGCTTTTTTCCTCAAATCTCTCTTGCTTGAAAAAAATAATTTTAAAGTTCTCTCTCTCTTGATAATATAGCCACTGAAGTCACTTCTCATAGCAAATTATTAAGGGATGACAGTTGCTGAGAATCTTAAATTCAGCCTGCATTTACAAAATAGCGTAAGAAAAACTCCTGAAAGACTAGAAATGCTTTATAGAGCCAAAAATGTTCTCACTGAAGCAACTAAAGTTACACTAGCACCTACTTATGTCCTTCTCAAACTTCCTTATGACACTACCATGCTTACTAACCTTCAGGAATCACAAAAATCAAAACTTGAACAATACTATAACAAAGTTACTACATTTGCAGCCAATGCCCCATTCAGAACCCACTACTGCATAGCACTAGAAAGCCTAAATTGGTTATAACTATCCCATTAACTAATGTATACACAGCTTCTTGCCACCTATAAAATTATCTAGAATCCATCTGCTTGTCCAGCACTAAATAACATTCTGTACAACTGTGTTCCTAGTCAGTCATTATGATCCAATGATTATAAACTCCTGTCTGTCCACAAACCTGTCAGATTTGATGGGCATTGTCAGTACTCATACCATACCTGGAACTCCTTATTTCTATCCATTGGGTCAATACCCTCCCCTCCCATCCTTCAAAACCATTCTGAAAGACTTCCTTGCCAAAACCTGGCTCTGTTCTTGCTCAACACCAGGATAAATTATATCCCTAAATGTGAACAAATACCTGTTTACACCTTACATATCTTTACTCTTCCTTCTTCACTCACTTCCATCAATTTCTCTCCAACTACACCATAAGCCTGCTTTTCTCTCACTTTGTATTGCAGTTCTTGTTAGTATTCTACTAACTTACCTTTAATTTCTCTACAAACTGGCTAAAATTTCTCTAACTATTAAATAATTGTCATATAACTTGTATCTAGTCTTAAACAATATTGTCATATTATGTCTAATGTGGTATAGTTATGCAAACTGTATTAGTTTTTTGTATCATTTTTAAAAACTGTAAAATTGTTGTTCTTAAAATGTTTTGTAATACTTTAGAACTTTTCTCCCAGAGCCTCAACTGAAAATGGATTCCTACCCAGTGAAACTTTCCTGGTAATCAAATGTCAGTAAACAAATATATTCTCTGTGAAGAATATCTTTCCTGCCTAAAGGACCTGTTTATGTTTTGGTGGTGTTATTATGCCATTTCAACAGGTGTTTAGGGTGATATTAGTTTTGTATATATATATATATAAGGTTACCTAGGATCTTTTGAGGGTCTCTAGGGAAGGCAGAGAAGATATCTCAATAATCGAAAGGAAAGATAAATGAGTGAGAGAACCTTAAGGCATTCAGAGTAACCCTAGGAGAACACTCCCTTGATTTTTTTGGTGAGAAAAAGGGTGCAGTCGCTCTAGTTGGGTCATGTGCCTAGCCAACTACATACTAAAGGGGAGCTTTAGATTCTGTTATTCACCTGATAAAGGAGAAGTGGGGGGCGATGACTTACTTGTATCTTGAAGATATTCTCCTTTACAGGAAGTGACAAAATGCATGGCTAAAAGACTGATGGGGTGAGTGTGAGTTTAGTGTATTTATTTATTGAGTGTGAAGCAACTGGTTTGGGCTGTTCATAGGTTGGTACTAGGCTATTGGCCCTAGGGCCTATATAAGCCTAGCCAAAAAGGTACCCTGGCTTTCACCACCCAAGAAAATTATTTTCCTGTGCCCCTGTCGAGCAGAGCCACAGAAGTGATCCCTGGGGTGAATTTCCTATTTCCCATCCGATCATCAAGATTTTTCCTTGAAGACTGCTAATGAAGAGTTTTGTTTGATATAGCTAGGTAGTTTGTTCCAGAGTATGGGAAGTCTCGGGACAGGAATCTATCCCTCCAGCATGTTCTGTTTATTGTGGTGACAAGGTTATGTCCCAAGAGCGTGTAGCTCGGAGGGACTGGGATTTCTTTAAGTGGAGCATGTCCAACAGACATAGCTTTGTATGTTAGGCAGAGATCGCCTCTGAGTAGGCGATATGTGTTGGAGTAAAGCTGGTGTTGTTTGAGACGGTCTGTGTAGGGCATCTGTTTGAGGCCAGTAATTATTTTTGTGAGGTATTACTGCAGCCTTTCCAGTTGTTGTAGATGTCTTGTGAGGTACATACCAAAAGGGGCATTGTACTCTGTAATGGGTCTAATAAGTGATGAGTAGAGGGAAACAATTACCTCTTTTTTTCCTGGATGACAAACCTTTTGTGATGAGGTGTGCCATGTAGAAGTATTTCCTGACTACTGTGGCAATGTGATTTTCAAAGGAGAGACTACTGTCCACCTGTGTCCCAAGGTCTCTTATTACACTTTCGGTGTTAAGAGGACTACTGCATATGCAGTAGTTCATGGGTACAGAGTTTTTACCAAAAGGGATGACAATGCACTTTTTGGCATTGAGCTTGAGGCCATGACTTTGACACCAGGCATCTGTCTCAGTGAAGCCCTTTTGTAGGATGTCCACATCATTAGGAGTTTTGATTATAGTTTCTAGTTTGTAGTCATCTGCGAACTTCATTAGCCAAAGACCTGTGTTAGCCTGTACTTCAGAGAAGTGGATACCAAATTGGAGACCCAGGACTGAACCCTGTGGTACTCCATTCGTCACTGGTCTGACGTCGGATTTGGAGTCTGCTACTTTCACAGTGTGGATTCTGTCAGTGAGCCAGTTGGCAACCCATTTTGTGACATAGGGATTTATACCTAGTTTAGTGAGTTTATCTATAATTCGAGAGTGGGGGATGGTGTCAAAAGCCTTGGCAAGATCTAGATAGGCTGTGTGAACCACCTTACCCTCATGTACGGCTTTGATGACTGCTTCAAATAACTCTGTCAGGTTTAGGAGACATGATCTGCCTTTTACAAACCCGAACTGGATGGGGTCAAGAGTTTGGAGATTACCAATGTCTTTGTTTATAAGTTCCATGATGATGCATTCCATGGCCGTGCAGACCAGACTCGTCAGGCTAATGGGGCGGTAGTTCCCAGGGTCCATGGTAGATCCCCCTTTGTGGAGTGGAATAACTGTCGCTCTGCGCCATTCAGTGGGCACAAAGGCTGAGGTGAGGCTGTGACTGAACATGGTACTTAGGTGGGGTGCCAGTTCGTTCTTTAGTTCATGTAGGACACAGCCTGGGATGTTGTCAGGTCCCATGGTTGCTGTGTTCTTAGCTTTGGAGAGTGTGGTTTCTACCTGTGCAGCCTTGATTACAGGAACTTTGCAATCTTCTGGTATAGAGATGGGCCCTTTAGAGGGTGAGAGGGGGGTAAAGTTAGCACTGAACCTATCTGCCAGGATGTTGGCACCAATTTTCATCTGCAGTCCATTAAAATAGGATAACCACGAAGTAATGAAGCATCCATCTTGATAATTGGATGAGTAGACACAAACGTACAATATGGTTATCAAGTATGGCCTACTCAGGTTAAGAGATGAGCACTATTAAGTAGTCTATAAAGGGTTGCAAAAACATTTAATTGTGGCCATGTGGCTAGGCATCTTATGGTCCCTGTTATCACTTGAGTAGTATTGTTCCTATGTACACAACAGTAGTAGTTAAAGAAAACAGGTAACATCAGTCAGATTTGTTGTATACAGGCTACAGACACAGTGGTGTCACTACAGAATAAGAATATTAAGAGATATACTTTCTATAGGGCAGGAAATAAGACATCTTTATGTAGTGTTTTATGTCACCCCATCCTGTGACTTCATTTTATGATGACATCGTAGCAATGTATTAAATTTACTAATGATACAAATACCTCTCTTACTTAGTGACATTATGCTCCAAGTCCAAGAAAAAGGCACTTGTTTACTTGTTCTAAAATGATGTAAATTGGTAAAAGAGTATAAAAGGTAACAGTAAGTTGCCTTCCAAGAAGTGGTACAGTATGTTATTATATAGCAGTAAAATAAGTTATACCCTAGGCCCATTCTGTATATGCAATGTGGACAAATGGACGGGAGAGCGCAAATCTACCCCAGGGGTGGCACCCATGTCCCTTATGGACAGGGGTAGTCAGTATTTATTATAGGCACACTCTGCAAATTATGTCCATCTAGCCAAAGACAGTTGAGGCAGCTTGGGATTAACATGGCTAGGCTTGTAAGAGCTCTAGGGCTGCTACCCTTATAACCTCTTATGAACCTATAAACCTATGAGATACTGATTTAAGTTTCAGTTAACAGGAATGTTGATGTTTCTTAAATGTTGATCTTTCTGTTATTGTTATGTTTAGTGAATGCAGCATTGGGACAGTATGGGGTATGTAGCAGTAAGGGCATGTTGTTTTTTTTTTCTGGATGGGTCAACATTTCACAGTAGAATGCAGGTAATACTGTATACATTATATGGGTAAATAAAGTGCAACAGTAGTTGGCTTATTGGTTCCTTTATAAATTAACTGCTAACATTTCATTCCTCTCATCTAGCACCACAGAAAATGATGACTTCTCTACTTTTGCTCATGTGTAAGGCTAATAAAGTGTCATATTACCGAGTGCAGTTCACCAGTATGCAACTCATCAGTCATTGCATGACCTATGGAGTCACTGTCAGTGTAATTTATATCTGGACATCAGCAGTGATTTAAAGTTTTGGGGCTTTTTCCCTCTTCTATTATGCATCTGTGTGGTTAGTATATGTAGGTAAGTGGGGGTGGGGCTAACGTCACCAATAAAGGGAGGGGAGTACAAGAGGAGCTTTTTTGTATGTTTTCTTTAACCTGCTTGTGGATTTCACTTGTTTATTTTGCCCCAGTTAAAGCTTTGACTGGTTCAGTTTTGACAAAATATAGAACTGAAAATTGTACACAGTATATTGCAGAGTGTAACATTTATGCACATATATACCTAGCCTACAGGTCACAGAAACCAACAAACAATTCTGGTTTTATCCCTCTATGTCTCATATTGGAATATTGCTGTTGCAGATTATTTTACCTTACAAAACCCCATTATATATAGGAGACTTATACAAAAAAAGGCCAAATCTCAAGTAGAAAAATCATCCCTGATCAGCATTAGTAAGAAATTGGGAGCCCTCATCAAGTCAACTAAAGCTAATTTTGAAAAGAAAGTTGCCAAGGATAACCATAAGGCCTTCTATGGCTACATCAAAAACCTAAATGGCAACGCTCAAGTCTGTTCTGAGCTAGTACAAAATGGAACAAAATACACTGACCCTTCTGACATTGCCAACATCTTGGCTGACAGGTTCAGTGCAAATTTATCCCCCCCCTCACCACCTACAGGGCCTATTACCATTCCAGGGGATTGTGCAAGTCCAATTATTACTGATACGTTGGTTAACAAGGCTCTATCTAAAGCTAAAAGCACTGCCTCCATGGGACCAGATGGTGTCCCAGGCTGTGTCATACACGAGCTCCAAAAGGAATTAACCCCGCATCTTAATACCATGTTCAGTCTCAGCCTCTCCACAGGATATGTGCCCATAGAATGGCACATGGCAACGGTGGTCCCACTACACAAGGGTGGGGCCACAACTGACCCTTGGAACTACCGACCAATAAGCCTGACCAGTCTGATCTGTAAGGCTATGGAGCGAATCATTATGGAACTCATAAATGGAGAGATTGGGAACCTCCAGTCACTGGACCCCACACAGTTTGGCTTCGTCAAGGGCAGATCATGCCTCCTGAACCTGGTGGATTTCTTTGAGACAGTTACTCAGGCTATAGATAAGGGAAAGGAGGTACACACGGCTTACCTTGACCTTGCTAAAGCATTTGACACCATTCCCCATTCAGGTATTATTGATAAGCTCACCAGCCTGGGCATAAACCCTTACGTCACAAGATGGATCGCAAATTGGCTCTCAGACAGATCCCATAAAGTAAGAGTAGCGGGATCTATGTCCGAATCCAGACCAGTAACGAATGGTGTGCCTCAGGGCTCTGTCCTGTGGTCCCTCGTGTTTGGCATATACTTCTCAGAAGTACAGGCAAGCATGGAAGGACTGTGGCTGACTAAGTTTGCAGACGACTGCAAACTGGGTGCTATAATAGTCTCCGGCCGACATGGAGATCCTCCAGAAGGGCCTAAATGAGACTGATGCGTGGTGTCAAAGCCATGGTCTCAAGCTAAATGCAAAAAAATGCGTAGTAATCCCCTTTGGAAAAAACAGAGTACCCGCAAACTACAACATAGGAGTTAATCCCCTGAAATTTGAAGAAGAAATAAGGGATCTAGGGACCTAAGTAAATAGTCAGCTTTCCTTTGATAACCATGTTGCCAAAGTGGTTAGAAAATACTTCTATGTGACCCATCTGATCACGAAAGGGTTCGCATCAAGATCTAAGGATGTAATGGTGCCCCTCTACTCTTCCCTCATCAGACCCATTATTGAGTACAATGCACCAATTGGAATGTACCTGGCTAGACATCTCCAGCAGCTGGAGAGACCACAGAGGTACCTAACCAAGAAGATTACTGGCCTCAAGCAGTTGCCCTATGCAGCACGATTGAAAAAGCTAAGACTGTTCTCTGTTGCATACCACTTTCTCAGAAGCGATCTCTGTCTACCGTACAGAGCTATGTCCAACCCAGAATTGTTGAACATGCTCCATCTTAGCAAAACCAAATCTACTCGAGCTACAAGCTCTAGGGATATAAACCTCAACACAACAATGAATAGAACATGCTGGAGGGATAGATTCCCTTCGCAGAGACTTCCCTTACTATGGAACAGGGTCCCGATCTACATAAGACAGAGCCCCTCACTATCACTCTTCAAGAGGAACCTTGATGAGTGAATGGGTAACAGAAAGTTCACACCGGGGATCACACCAACAGCACTACTAGATAGGGGCCAAGGGTACTAGCTGCTAGTACAAGGGTCTAGGGAACTACTAAAGGGGCGGTGAATACCGCACAACGTGGCTGGGCTAATATATGCCTTCGGGCAGATAGCCCAGTACCAACCTATGAACCTATATATATATATATTTGTTTACCAGGGTAGTGCACTAATCTCAGAGGTCCATTGCCAAACACAGCTTGGGTGAATAGTATCATATAAGAAATTAACAAAATATATTTCCAGATACAAGGATATGCTAAAAACATAGACTGGGATTCAGTAGTGCCTACACTAAGTGTACACTGTTCTGAGTGAACAGCCAACACGGGCATAACTCACAACTTCCTCCTCCTAATTTTAGTTTTCCTAATAATTTTCTTGTAGCTTTAAATATTGGCAGGGATTCATAAAGGTTACCACAAAGTGTAAACTACATGTACACTTAGTGTAATCTTTGAGTGACTAGAAAGCACAAAAAATGTGGTAAGGACGTTTTTAAATACATCATGTACACTTAGTGTAGGTTTTATTGAATCTGGCTCATGTACATATTTACAGATGAAAGAATATGCTCCAATACTGGATCCCTTCAGAAGATCCACATTTCAGAAAGTTGAACTTCATATGTTTGAGACCATATGATTGAATTTCTGAAAAGTCGAAATTTTTGTGTAGAGATCGCAGTACGCTGGAAATTGAGGAATTTACCCTTTTCCCCACTGAAGTGTGATCTCTGAGTTGGCATATATAATATGCAGGGGGGTGTGGGGGTGCAGGGAGGCTTGCCCCGCTGCAAAAATGTAGATTTTTGTTGTGTTGTATCATTCAGCTTTTCAGAAAGTCGATCATATGGTCTTGACCATATGAAGTTCAACTTTCTGAAAAGCTGATGTCCTAACATAAATCCACAACATTTAGTTCAAGAAGCAGTTTGCAATATAATTAGTAGAGCATATAAAATATTGCATGATAATTATAAGACTCAATCAGAGGAGCTTAGAAAGGATTTGAAAGAGATGCTAGATAAGCAATTCACAAAGACACAGTTGGGTATATGTGTATATCTCCCAGATATGCAACAAAGTCTGGAAGATGTAGGATCTTTGCCTGGAAGTGTTTACGTAGGTATTTTTATACCCCAAGTAGACTCCAAAGAATTTTTCCTCAGGTGGATAGCAAACGTTGGAGGTGTGATGGGCAAGAAAGAGGTGGCTCGGAATGTATTTTTTGGGCATATAATGAGCTGGCAGACTTTAGAGATTCCCTACGGACCGGTCTCTGTCAGAGATTTTGGGTAAGCAGATTGGATTGATTGGGGAGATGAGTTTTTTTTTTTTTTTGAGCTATGATACAGATTCGGAATTGCCTACTTGCTGAGTCTAATTATGGTGGCTGCCAACAAAGCAAGCACTAGAAAATGGAAATCGAAGTCTAGACCAACTTTACTAGAAGTAGTGAATGTAGCAACAGAGATAAAGCAACTGGAACTGGGATCTTTAGAAAAGGGACGGAACAAACTACATATGAAAAACTGGGAATTGTGGGAACGATATATGCAGAGAAGGAACAAGGTTTAAGAGGTAGGATTTGAATGAGTCATATAATACTTAACTGACAATGACTGGATAGATTATAACTGATTTATAATGTTTGCAACTACAGTTGTTTCAGTGGTGTCTGTGATATATAATGTTTTCAACTAAAGTACTGTCAGTGTTTGTTTTTCATTTATATAAGTGTAAGATTGTCTATGTCATATGTGATTAATTTATAAAGATGTTTATTGAAAAAAAAAAGGTTTACAATATCAAAACATGGATGGAAAAATGGAATTATGTTTAGCAGACCATTTTAGATAAGATGTAGCCATAATAACAGAGATAGCTTATGATTTACGGATAACAGTATAGTATGTCATTATGCATAGAGGTATGAAGACATTAAAAGAGGCAAGTGAGAACAGTTAAAGAACCTGTACTTTTTGTCATTTAGCCTTGTCTTAGCCATATTCAGTGTAGTGTTTCCCTTCCTTAATTCATAGCCACTCTGTGACTTCCGAAGCCATGCTCTCAAGTAGTCAGTAATCTTTAAACGCTTTGCTTAGCATGATCAGATATCCACCCTGCAGTATCCCATTTTCAGTCTACACATCAAATCTTCACATTTCAAGTGACCCATGATCCATGCCCCTAATCTTTAGTTAGTTTTTAGAACCTGATGTTTTATTTTTTCGCTATAAGAAGCCTGTAGTGAGGAGTGACGTTCTTATTTATTATCTAGCAAGACTGATGCATAAAGGAATTAGTAGTAAAGTGTTTCTCAACATGATAAATCAAAATACATAGAGCACCAGCTTGCAAATTCACTGCAGTGTCTACTAATTTGTGATTTGAAGACAATTTTAATTAGTTCCTTTGTTTTTTGGTTCGGTTTCTACTCCGTACATAGCTAAAAAGTTATATTGTCCAGAAGGTATTTGTCCTGCTTTTCATATAATAAATGGGATTTCATCTCTACAAACCAGCTAGTCCACAGCTTGCTATAACTGGTAATCTTAGAAGGATGTTACCAGTTTAGTGAGATTTTCACTGTCTGCTGTTTACTAAAAGACTTTCATTGTGTAGAGACTGAATAAATGTGTTCCCAGGATGTGGCCCTAAAGAACATATCTTAGATGACAGATGAGTACATAAACTGCAGATGACTGAGTTT
Organism: Protopterus annectens; assembly: GCF_019279795.1. Taxonomy (NCBI): domain Eukaryota; kingdom Metazoa; phylum Chordata; order Ceratodontiformes; family Protopteridae; genus Protopterus; species Protopterus annectens. The sequence continues at coordinate 879,267,321 of NC_056748.1, read as the reverse complement.
GCCCTACACTTCGCATTTATGCCAGGTTTTGGCAAGTAAACCCACTGCTTAGTCCCCAAGGTGATGGTAACTGGCATTATTAGGCAAGCATTTAACTATATCTCATAATCAAGTTTATTTATGTATTTAGTTTATCTACCAGGGTAGTACACTGATCACAGTAGACCATTTGCAGGGACAGCCAGAGTAGTTTCCTTCATGTGAAAGTCATGCTCAGTTAATTTTACATTGGGGAGAAGAACAGCTTATTGCTGCTTCTACATTTCTTATTATGTAAATAGGCAATCGATTTGCAATTAAGATAATTCTGCAGATAACATATGAAAACTGCTACAAGGTACAGCACAAGGCTTTTGTGGTATGACATTGAAGTATTATGCCGAATGTGAAGTTTTTTCATAGAATCTTGTGTCAAAGTTTGGTCCATATGTCAGAGGTTTGCTATTAATCTGTTCTATTAACACATTGGTTCCTTGGTATAATAGTGATTAAAACAAAGACCCTTTTCTTCCACAGTGGTGACATAAAAACTGCTCAATCCCTCCTGTTGCTTTATGTCAGTGTATAAAATACAGTTTAATTGCATTTAATTGTATACAAATGTGGTGCCATTTAAGTCAAGCATCAACAAATCAGATCTGCTAAGTACTGAGAGGTCTTTACGTCTTTACAATTGCATATAGTTTCATGAACAGTGGTGCTTTATCTCTTTAAAGTCAGAGTTATGACTTTATAAATAATGTATGAGCTTATGCTAAATAATGAACTTACAAATGTAAAAAGCTGCCATACTTTAAAAATTTATTCATTAGGCTTTTCAAAGAACTGTTCACAGACTGAACCAGTTGTTAGGAAATGGTGAGTGAAAATAATTCCTAAAAGGCTAACCCTGGGATTCAATAATGCCTACACTAAGTGCACGCCGTTCTGAGTGAATACACAACACAGACATAACTCGCACCTTCTTCCTCCTAATTTTAGTTTTCCTACTGATACTCTTGCAACTTTAAATATTGACAGGGATTCATAAAGGTTACCAAAGTGTAGACTACATGTACACTTAGTGTAATCTTTCTGAGTGACTAGAAAGCACAAAAAAAATGTGATAATAATGTTCTTGAATACATATCATGTACACTTAGTGTAGGCTTTATTGAATCTGGCCCTAACTCTATAAATCTGAGAGAGAAAATATTTTTCTACATACATATAGTTCATAAAGACATATTTTGCTGATCAGAACCTTTTCACTTCTTTTGCCATGTTTATTTCATTAATCCCCTTCACCACCCCCAAAAACTAACAGCTTGGAATCCAACTCCCATTTCTTACCCTTGCTTATCACAGATACAGTGTTCTTATTAATTGCTTTGTCTCACATAGTGATTCATAAACCCCCCTTACCCATCTCTTCCATCCTATGCAAGCTTCTATTTTTCATGTTTTTTTATTACTGCAGTTGATACCAGCTTTTGTGTTCCTTGTTTTCTAATCTGCTTTGATGTTCCCTTTGCTTCCACCTTCAGTTTCTGCTGCCCCTGGAGAAAACTCTCAAGCACTGTCTGCCTTGCACTTTAACAGCCCCTGTGGTTGCACTTATGACTGCACTATTACCATTTGCAGCTGCGGCTAATTCTGTGGCTTCTTTAATCTCCCCCAAAATATCTTACCTGCTTCTGATGTTCATCGTGTTACCCTGCTGCAGTCATCACACTTGGGTTATCCTTTCGTCAGGCGGTCCCGCAGTCGGCCGGAATTCCAAAGTCTTGGTCCAGCGTCGGTTGCTGTCGCCTCTTCCCTGACGTCAGTGCGCCAGGGGTATATATAATGCAACCAACGCCATTTTCTTCTGTCTTTCTTGCCATGCGGTGCCCGAAGCAGAAGCAGTTCGCAAGTGCCGGTCAGCCGACTCCTGAGATTTTCGAATTCGAATTTCAGACCGAAGTCTTCTATAAAGCTAAGTACCCCATTGGGGAAACTTTTCTTGCCTCAGACCGATGTCAGAAAAAGTTAACAATTGTATTTCTTGTGGGAAGCAAATACCTCATAAGGATTTTCATTCTTATTGCATACCTTGCCTAGACCCAGACCACGACGTCACTTCTTGTCGGTTTTGTGCTAGGTTTAATAAGCGTACTATTAAAAGACGCTTTGATTTCGCATGACACTACTTCGGTAGGAAATTTAGCTACAACATGCCGTCGGAGCAACCGACTACCAGCGTGCACAAAAACTGCAGGGATAAGGACAGGCATCCCAGGCCTAAGCCAGATTCCGAGGCCTTGGCTGATCCGGTCACCGGTTCTCCGGTCCTCAGTGAGGCTCCGACGCAGCCCCTGACTACCGCAGATCTGGAACCCGAGACTGCTATGGATATTTTGACGGAATGTACTAGGCCAACGCAGCTTTTTACTTCAGGCCCTTCCGACGACTTTGCTTCAAAAGACATCGGTGCTACAGAAACGCCATCAGTGCTACAGAAACGCCATCAGTTTCTGAGGGCATATTCAGACCGACGACTCTCACCATTAAAACGTTTTCTAAGTCGAAGACTCCTTCTAAAACTAAAAGGACTGCACTTCAGTCTCCTGTTCAAGGCCCTATGCCTAAGAAGCAGATGCTCAAAATGGCTGAAGATTTGATTTCTTTAATCAGGGGTTCACAGCCCCCTCCTGACAAAAGGCCTAGACAAGAGGAAGATTTTCCCTCCTCTGAGCAAATGTCCATTTCTTCAGACTCCTCTGAGGACCAAGACTATTCCTTCTCTCCTTATGAAGATTCTGATGCTGAGGACTCTATTCCCTCAGCTTCTCCTCCTGAAGACTACTACTTTGGGGAAACTTTACACACTATGAGGGAACACTTTCACTGGGAGGGTCAAGACTACTCAGATTCAAACAAAAGGCTCAGAGAGTTTCTTTTACTCCCCCAACACAGACCCCTAGCCATCCCTCCTGTTTTGGACATTGTGGATGATGTCTATTTAGAATCCAGTTTCAACCCAGACTCTCTACCTCCTGCTCCGGCTAAGCCTGACAGATACTACAGAGTGCCTGATTCCCACAAATTTCTTTACAAAAGCCCAGTAGCTGACCCAGAGACTATCTCCCAGGGTCCCAAGGGGGCTAAGGCTTCTATGGCTAAAAACCCAGTACCTTTTGAGAGGGATTCCAGAGCACTCGACAGGTGGGGAAAAAAGGTTTACACCTCAGCCACACTAGCTATGAGGGCACCGAATTGTCAATTTCATATGCTTAAGTATCAGCAATTTCTAATCTCTCAGTTAAAGCAAAGAATAACCACTCTCCCTCAACAATCTGAACTGAAAGAAGTACAGGATCTGTTGCACGCCACTGAGCAGGTGGGCAAACATACCTTACAATGTGGGTTTGATTCTTTGGAGGCCTCCTGCAGAGCAGCTGTCACTGGATCTGTTATACGTAGGCATGCTTGGTTAAAGGAACAAACTCTGCCTGATCATGTTAAAGCAAAATTACTGGATGCTCCCTTACAGCAGGATGTTCTTTTTGGAGTTAAAGCAGAAGAAGTTGTAAAGAAAATGGAAGATAAGGCAAAATCTATGCAGACAGTCAAAGATTTCCTACAAGTACAACCCCCTCGCTTCAGCAGAAACTGGCCAACAAAAAATTGGTCTTTTCCAGCCACTGACAGACCACAGAGGGGTAAATACAGACGCCCAAGGGGCAGAGGACAACCACAAGCCCAGTATAAACCTCGCCAATGGGGCACTACAACACAGAAGGGAGGAGAAGATAGGTCTCAACCCACCAGAAGGCAAACTCAATGACTTGCACCTCATCTGGCCAAGCAATACTCTCTTGGCAGCCCCCTTGGGGGGGAAACCCGCACTTTTTGCAGACAACTGACAGATAGTCACAAAGGACAAATGGGTCCTAGACACAATTTTACGAGGATACAGATTTCACTTTCACACCTTGCCAATGAAAAGAGGAATGCCAAACCTGCCACAAAATCAAAGGACAGAGGCTCAAAAACAAATTACAGCTCTCATGGACATGAGAGCCATTCAACTGGTACCTACTTGAGAGCAAGGCCAAGGATTTTATTCAAGACTTTTTCTAGTGCCCAGAAAGGACAATGCCTGGAGACCAATTCTGGACCTTTCAATTCTGAACACTTACTTACAAGTCCCCAAATTCAAGATGCTAACACTACAGCAGCTACTTCCCATGTTGGGCAAGGAAGCATGGCTAGTAACGTTGGACCTCAAGGAGGCATACCTGCATGTCCCTTTCAGACAAAGTTGCAGAGGATACCTCCATTTCATTGCAGGTTCAACCCATTACCAATTCTCTGCACTACCCTTTGGCTTATCTACTGTGCCCAGAGTTTTCACAAAATGCCTGGCACCAGTAATTGCATACTGCTGACAAAGAGGAATTCAAATATATCCATACCTGGACGACTGCCTCATCCAAGCAGAAAGCAAAGACATTCTCTTACATCATCTGGCCTTTGTAAAGCATCTACTAAACTGCCTGGGGTACACAGTAAACGAAAAGAAGTCAAAACTAGTACCCTCACAAAAAATGACATTCCTGGGTGCCAGCTTGAATACAACAGCCCAGAAGGCTTATCTTACGCCAGACAAGCAACTACAACTGACTCAATATTTCAAGACAATGGCAACAAAGACCCAATTAACTGCAAGAAAAATTCTGCAGGCTTTGGGCTTCATGGCATCTTGCATACTAATAATACCATTTGCAAAGCTGCATATGAGGAAATTACAGTGGTACCTAAAAAGTGTATGGTCTCAACACAGCCACAGCTTGGACACAATGATATCTCTCATTCCTTGCCTACAACAGGAATTTCTATGGTGGTCACAGGCATGTCACCTCAACAAGGGTCAGCCTTTCATCTTGCCCCCAGCCAGGCAGACTATCACAACAGATGCTTTAGACTACGCCTGGGGGGCACACATGGCAGGACAATGCATTCAAGGCCTATGGACTGCAGATCAAAGAAATCTGCACATAAATCAAAAAGTGATGCTAGCTGTACAGAAAGCTCTGACAGCCTTCAAGGATCTATTACATCCAGGACAACTTGCAATAAAGACGGACAACACCACAGTAATGTGGTACATAAACAAACAAGGGGGTACACATTCCTACCCTCTATGCAGGCAAGCAATGACCTTATGGAACACAGCTCTGGCCTACCAAGTCCAGTTACGAGCTCAATTCCTTCCAGGACAGAATAACACATTGGCAGACGACCTCAGCAGAAACATCAAAGATCCCCACGAGTGGAAACTAGATCCATAAATATTTGCAATGATAACTCAAAAATGGGGCCTTCCAAACATAGACCTGTTTGCCAGTCCTCAAAACTACCAAATGACAAAATTTTGTACAAGGACCTTCCACCATCAAGCTTGGAAAGTGGACTCTCTCTCTTTCAATTGGAAAAACCTGACAGTATATGCCTTCCCTCCATTACCTCTCCTCACAAAGGTCCTTTTGAAGGTCAAAAAGGAGAGACCACGACTGATTCTCATAGCCCCAGACTGGCCACGCCAGCACTGGTACCCGCTATTGAAAAATATGGCCCACAGCCCGCCATGGATATTGCCTCAAATACCCCATTTGCTCACACAACAAAACAAACAGATTCTTCACAGCCAGCTCAAAACTTTAAATCTGGCTGCATGGCAAATCAACTAAACATCCAACCAGCTCCTCTTTCACAAGCAGTTCTGGATGTTATTCTGGAAGCCAGGAGGCCAAGCACCAGGAAGGCTTATTCGGGCAAATGGAAAAGGTTTTGTGCCTGGAACCAAGCTAAAGGCCAAGACACAATTCAGCCTCACATGCCTCACATTCTACAATATTTAGCGGAGATGTTGCACAAAGGACTTTCCTTTTCCTCAATTAAAATCCATGCTTCAGCTATTTCATCTCACTACAGCATGGATCCACCTTTATTTTCACATCCTCTTCTAAGGCAGTTCCTCAGAGGGGCAAAAAACATTAGACCGCCCAGGAGAGCTCCTACACCAACATGGGACCTCAACTTTGTTCTGGAAAAACTAACACTACCTCCCTTTGAACCAGCTTTCTCTGCAGATCTTCAGTTCCTATCATGGAAGACTGCCATGCTCCTAGCAATAACTTCAGCTAGGAGAGTCTCAGAGCTACAGGCACTAATGGCAGTGGAACCTTTCCTCATCTTTCATCAAAACAGAGTTTCTCTATGAACTAATCCTTCCTTCATGCCTAAGGTGGTTTCCAGTGTAGCTTTGAATCAAACCATCCACTTACCCACCTTCTTCCCCAATCCACAGAACAAAGGTGAGAGACTCCTGCGTTCCTTGGACATTCACAGGCAGCTTCGTTACTACTTGGACAAAACTAAGGCCAGCTCTTTGTATCCTATGCTACAGCTTCTCAAGGGAAGGCTATATCTAAGCAAACCATTTCTAAATGGATAGGTCATTGCATACGTTTCTGCTATACCCATCATGGGAAACCAGTTCCTGCTACCATTAGATCCCACTCTACCAGGGCAACAGCTACCTCTACAGCCTTTCTCAGTGGGGTTCCAACCAAGGAAATTTTAGAAGCTGCAACTTGGAGTTCAGTACACACCTTTACCAAACACTATCACTTACCTCTTTACTGTAAGTCCAGGGCAGGCTTCGCCACTGCAGTTCTGCAGGGCCTTATTGCCTCCACTAACCCTCTATGATACCTCCCCCCTACCTTAGCTTTGGGATTCAACCCAAGTGTGATGACTGCAGCAGGGTGAACACTCGAACATCTACATTTATGGTAGGTACAAAACTGTACTTTCATTTGCATGATTTACTTGATTTGTCAACTTATTTGCCGTCTCCTTGTTTTATTGCTCTTGGTATTTCAGTAAATATTTTTTTCTCACATTGATGCTTTACAGTGTATGATAATTGGGTTGCATTTTAATTCCCTACGTGTCCTTTTACTCATTTGCAGAAAAATGTGAGCACCTATTCCACATAATGAAATTCCATCTGTTGTAATAAGTGTCTGGTTATTATGACAGACTCAACAGGTTTCTCTTTTTCCAAATATATGTAAGATACATATTGTCTCTTACTGGACAAGTGTTACTGAGGAAAGCTACTTATATATGTACAGTGATACATAAGAAAAGCACTAGCAGACATGTGAACTGAAAAATGTAGTAGTGTGCTTAAAGCTCATTTTTTGAGCCTGCTAATGCGAGATGCTTCATATAAGTCCATTGCTTTTTGTTTCAGTGCTTTGTAACAGCTTAAGTCTTTGGTATTTAAAATTCAGATATATTTAGAGTACGTTATTACATTGTGGCAATTATTTAGCTGTTTTTTTTTTTTTTTTTTTACTAACACATTTATAACATCACTAATGCACGGATTATAGTGCCTTTCTTAGGACACATCTGAAAATTGTTTTTTAAATGTTGGCCTCTTTAAGTAAATAACTAAATGAAAGATGTAATAGGGGAATAATGCAGTGCTTTGATGACACTTTGGAAGCTTTAAATCCCCAGGTCTCAGAATGTGATAGTAAATAAAGATGGTTGCAAGCTTGTTACCTAATTAAGATTATGATTTTTTCTGAACATCAAAGGGCTGTGAATGATGGCTTAGCCTTAATACTTATCACGTGGTTGATGGATTTTTCAGATTTTGTGTTTCTCAGATGTGTGTAAATAGATAATACTGGCAAAACTGTTCTGGGGTGGGTGGGTTCCTCAAGACTATGTACCTGCATATCCTTCAGAAAGCATTGCTTTTCACTAGTGGACTTCTCTTAACCCCCCCCCACACACACACACACACACACACAACGCACATACCTATATCTTTATTCCGCATTAGTTCTTTGTGATTCCGTTTATTTATGATTTTAACAGAATTAATACATTGTAACAAACAGAATTTCCATAACAATTGTTTCTGATCTGAATCAATTTCCATGGCATTCATAATGAAGTATATATACAACATGAAGTATACGTATGTTGCATATATATTACCATGAGAGAAAAACAATGCATAATAGTTGGAATTAGCATTGGGTACAATTACAACTCTAAGATCGTCATAATAATGTTATGGATTTCACAACAGGCTAGTTAGCAGTGAATACTTAATAGATAATTATGTAACCAGACTTGGATAGTACAGTTATAAAAGAAGAACTAAGTGCATGAGGCGAAGCAATAGAAGAGCTAGGTTAAGGCTTATCCAGAAACAATGTGCTATTTACAAGGGGTACAGCACTGTGTGGTTATGACGTGTGGGGGGGATCCCAAACTGCAAATCCTTGCAAGGTTCAGAGGTTGACCTATAAGAGGACCCCACATTAGTTCTTGTGCAAAAGTCCACTTGCTTGTTCCTCTCATTTGCTAAGTAGTAACAGTCCTTAGAAACAAATTATTAATGGTTTATTATTTCCTTACAGTCCCAATTAATTCATTATATACTTATTTTATTTCTTAGTGGGTAGCCACAGTAGGTACAGTGGAATTTTAGTGTTAGGGAGCAGGGAGGGAAGATTTACATTTATGGAGTGGGAGGAGAGGTTACGGTCAGGCAGTGGTAAGGACATGTTTGGATTGGCAAGTAATCTCCGTGGTATCCCCAAAGTCTCAAACAACCCACTAAACAAGTATAGTGGGTCCAAAAACAAAACAGTGCAAGAAACTTCTCTGTGTGGAAGATTTTCAGTCCATATATCTTTAGTTAATCACTGTGTATTAATCAGATCATACAATAGTAGTAGAAGTAGTGAACTTAAACTTATCTTAAGTAAAAAAAATATATATATATATATATATATATATATATATATATATATATATATATACAATATGAAATATTGTACAGAATTACTAAGTATTCAAAAGTAATCCAAGCAAGGCAGGCAGTCTGTTTCTAGTCGAAAATCCTTTGGCAGTTTGTCTCCAGGATTACTTTCGAATACTTAGTAATTCTGTACAATATTTCATATTATATATATTTTTTTTTTACTTAAGACGAGTTTAAGTTCGCTACTTCTACTACTATTGTCTGATCTGATTAATATACAGTGATTAACTAGAGAAATATGGACTGAAAATCTCCCACACAAGAGAAGTATCTTACACTGTTTTGAAATTTTGGATTGGAGAGCATAAGGAAAGTTGTAGGGTTCAGGAGCAAGGACTCAGGTTAGGGTTAGGGACAATGTATGAGTTTTAGAGTTAGGGGTCTGCAAGGGCTGTACAGTTTACTGTGGTCAGGTGGTGGGAGGGCTGGGTAGGTGAGTAGGATCAGGGAGTTAGGGCACTTGGCATTTAGGGCAAGTGTATCATGAGCTAACAGCTTGCAAGCATGTGTAGTAGGCTCTGTATAAGTTGTTTTTAAGTAGTGCAAGAGTAAATCATTCCCAGAAATTCATGTGGATAGAACCCTTCTCATGAATGACTAATTTTAATGCTGTTGCTCTCACTTTTCATATTTTTCGAATGTAAGCTTCTCTTTCATCCACAGCTTTGGGAGCTGCCATGCTGCTAGGATTTAAATTTTACTCTGGAAATTTCAGTATTACTTACTTGGTGCCCACAGCTGCCAGTAATACAAGTTACATTCTTGTTATTATTCAGTACGAATGACATTTAACATTGTTTTATAGTAATAGGCTATGTGGCATGCAGGTCAGGTCATAAACATTTTCTCTCACAAGTTATTTTGGAATTTTGTGTTTGTGTCAGACACTTGTTTCCATGTTCATGTATTAGAACATTCCCTTCCAGCACAAGTGTTTGTGCACATTTTGTAGCTCTGCAGAGTCTTGAAATAGCTCCTATGGATGACAGGGAACAGAAAAATGCTATTTATTTTGATTTTCTATTCTTACTAAAGAAAGCAAGTTTAGTTTCCAGACATTGTCCTTCTCATTTACTAGCAGTTTTCATAATCTCCTCCTTAAACAATTAATCATGCAGAAATAGTTATTGGTAATTTCTGTATCTCCCAGTACCAGAACTGCATCTATGGCCTCCTCTCTGCAATATCATTTGAATTTTTTTCTTGCAGTCCTGTCATGTGGTTTACAATCCACAGTTTCATGAGATGTTGCACTCTTAACCTCTTTAGAGTCTAGCATCTGGACGACTGTTTCTTCGGCTCCATTTCTCCAAACTTCCATTTCTCTTCCTGTGCAGCCTGCTTTAGCAGACTCATCCAAAGCAGGTATATACTGTTCTATATTTGCAGTGACAGTCAATTTTTGAGAGTCTGTCTTCTAACAGAGTATGTTTTAGCTTGCTATCTCCCACTAGCTCTGTATCGGTGGTCTTTCCACTTTGTGGTTATGGTGCTAGTGCCCCGTGGGACCTCCATGTAGTGTATAGCACTTCTTCTTTCGGTTTTTCCCAGTTAGGGGTAACCACAGCAAATCACCTGTCCACACATGATTAGCAGTGGAGTTTTATGGTGTTGAATTGCCAGCCTGGCGCCCAACCTTCCACAGAAGGCACACACATGCACGCATTCACGACTAGGGCCAATTTAGAGTGTCCAATCCACCTATGACATGTCTTTGCAATGTGGGAGGAAACCGGAGCACCTGGAGGAAACCCACCCAACCACAGGGAGGACAGGCAGACTCCACACAGAAGGCACTAGGATCGAACCAGAGAACCTCTTGCTGTGAGGCGGCAACGCTAACCGCTGCACCAACTTGGCCGCCCGATGTAGTGTATAGCACTGGGAACCCAAAATTACTTGGGGCAACTTGATTGTGTTTACTTAATCCCAAAACTATCATTACTGTACTGAAGCAAGGTCCACTTTTATAACATTTCAGTGCACAGTCCCACTCTGTTAGAATCAGTACTAATCCTGCAATGAGACTCGTGCAAAAGTCATTGGTGATAAATATGAAGAAATCTGGTAAGGATTACTGCATTTTGGGAAAGCACATTTCTAGTTTGCTGATGGATCCTGGTAAAAGAACTGCTGTGTTGAATGTTGTGTGTTTCTAATATGTTAGCTGACATCTGAACAAAACTTCGGTTTGGGGTCCAATCTGTGGAATTTACATTGCCGTATTTTGCATACAGAAAACAATCTAGTAGTTTGCATTTGTAGGAACATTGCTTCAGTTTATTTCTAATGTCATATTTTTAAATTTTATAACATTTTAACTATTCTGTGGTATGGGGCATGGTAGCAAATATCACACTGATTGTAGTAGATGTCTTGTAATTCACACAGATGGAAACTGTGATGCAATCAGTTTAGAAGGATTTTTCACTCAGCTGAAGATTAATATAAGATTGCACTGGAGTTCTGTTGTTTATGCAGTACATACTGTACTATATTTAGTGTATTAACTTTTCTTAGCCGGTAAACACCTCTGCATTTTCTTTTCTTTTTCATGTGGCCCATTTTATACTTGCAGTGGAGAGAATCCTGTGCACTTAGACCAAAAGAGCTTTCAGTGTTCCTTGCATTCTGTGTGATCCAGCAGCATGGCAGATTTTAAATGAGTTAGTGTTCCTTGCATTCTGTGTGATCCAGCAGCATGGCAGATTTTAAATGAGTTAGTGTTCCTTGCATTCTGTGTGATCCAGCAGCATGGCAGATTTTAAATGAGTTAGTGTTCCTTGCATTCTGTGTGATCCAGCAGCATGGTAGATTTTAAATGAGTTTACTGAAGTTTATGCAAAGCTTTTCAGGGATTGTTTTTATTAGTATTGACTTGCATCATCCTTCCTCTTCATCTTAGCACTTATTAGCTTATCATAAAAATATTGCAAAGGTTTAAGGAAGACCCCATGCTAGTATCCCATCCTTACAATCCTGCAGTTACAAACATACAAATATTACATGCATAGGTGATAATGCCCTTCTCTCCTACCAATATACCAAAAACAGCTATTCCCATAAGTATCTGGGTTGTTCTTAAAAATATCTAAACTAGTGCTTGGTTTGATGTAATTTGCTAGTCTGTTCCATGTATCAGCTACTCTCTACAGAGAATCAATAAATACATCTCTCATTCCTGTATAATCTTTTACATAAGTTGTCATATGATTCTTTGCTACTTTTTGATAACACTAAATATTATCAGAGGTAGTTGTTTCTAAATGCCCAATACCAGCATAAGGTCTCCTTTTAAACATCTGTATGAGACACTATACAAGTTCAGATGTTTGTCTTTCTTATTAACTTAAATGTTCACATCTATGGCTGCCCATGAGAGTACTTGTTATTTCAAGAGTTATAACTTGTTTGAAACTTCACATACTATTTACGAGCATCTAACTCAAACAAACTAACAAAATATTGCCCTATAGACTATCATACGCCATACTGCCATTTGATACCTTATTAGTGGTCAATTTATTCATTTATGTGTTTACATTCGGCTGTGTTACATGTTTGCATGCTAGTATGTATTGATGATGTGGTTATATTTGAAGGGTATATATATATATATATATATATATATATATATATATATATATTTTTTTTTTTTTTTTTTTTTTATTGAGTACATTTTTTTTGTGTGCACATACATATATACATATTAGTACACATACAAATTTTATAGAGGCTATGATAGTCTATAGGGCAATATTTTGTTAGTTTGTTTGAGTTAGATGCTCGTAGGTAGTATGTGAAGTTTCAAACATAAGTTATAACTCTTGAAATAACAAGTACTATCTCTTTAAATTTCAAGTACTGATTTTTTAAAAAATTTTTTGGCGCCTAAAAAGGTTTTTAAACGATTGTGAATCACACTACATTGTTCTGATCAAGTCTGTTTTACCAGATGAAAGCGCTTAACCTGGAGGTTTTTACTACATGTTTTGGTGAATTTTAAATATATATTGTTTCGTTCTTGACAATAAACTTCTTGTCACCTGTTCGAGCTGGGCAGTTACTGTCAATTCTAACAATAATTTATCCAAAATAATCTTCTCCATTGTTTTTCCACAAGATGTATGTAAATTTATGGGTCTCTGGGTTTGTCATGTTCCTCTTTTTCTTAATGATGCATGTCTCCAGTCTTTCAGAATCTCCCCATGCTTGAAAGACCTAGTGGATAACAGATATGATGGTAATGTAACTTCATGCCGAAGTGTTCTTAAGTCATTATTACTAATTCTGTCTCATTCCTGTGCTATGTTTGGGTCCAATTTGTAAATTTTTTTTTTCAGTATAATCTATATTAATTTCATTATCTGAAGTTACCTGGATGTTACTAAGACAAGTTATCACTCCATTTGTGGAGCCAAAAAGCTTTGCATAAGATTTTGTAAATATATCTATAATCTGTTGTGTTTGAGAATAAATTGTAGACTCTTCACACAGTTTATCATATTGAATGCCTTTACTCCTACCACATCTTATGTATCTATTAATTGGTTTCCTGTTACATTCAGTATCTTTATATACATTTTCTTCAGTGTTTTCTTGACCTTCTCTCACACTCTCTGTAATTTGTCTGTCCAGCTAGTTTATTTCAGTTTTCAAAGGTGTAGTTTGACCTTTTTTCCATTTCTTACATTCTTTTTGTCTCTTACCCTAATCAAGTATCTTGCTCTTGTAGAAATGTATCCTCCTGACCTTGTGTGCTCAGTTCCTGATATGAAACATTTTTTTTGATTTTTTTTCCATTCAAACATTTTTTCTTTAAAGACTTGCCACATTTCTTCTGCAGTTTTTCCACTGAATGCATCACTCCATTTAGTTTTACATAGTGACTGTTTTGCTTCCATATAGTCTCTTATTAATCTTCTGTGCATTAGTTTAAATTTCAGTTTGGCAGAATTATCTAGAAGCAATGTAATCGTTATAACCCCCATGATCACTGCACACCAACGTTGGTAAAACTTGACATGAAATAACCATCATTTCCTTAGGAACACAAGCAATGTCTAGTATGTTTTTTTTTCTGGTATGCTTTATTACAGTCTGAAACAATTGCTCCTAAACATACATTGTAAACAATTTTCACAGTAATGTTTCTGAATAAATAGTATTCCAGTCTGTTTCTGGTAAATTTAAGTCCCCAGCTAATATTATTCTTTCCACCTGTGGTTCATGCATAAAGTGTATGAATTCCTCTAGGTCATCAGCACTTGATTTTGGTGGTCAGTACACTACAACAATTGTATGCACCGGGGTTGTCTTTATTGCCACAGTTACACAATCTACAGTGTTTGTGTTATCATTGAACATGCAATAATCACAGATCTCATAAGAGTCTTTAATCCCTATCTTAACACCACTACCTGATGTTATGTTAGAATGCCTGTTACGGTCCAATTATTTGTACCTTGACAGAATTGGTTTTCAGTCATTGTTCCTTAACCATGTTTCACAAATAATAACAACATAAATCTTTCGGGAATGTTGCAGTGCTGTTGTCCACACCCCAGTCTCTTTTGTAGCATGCATGCATATTTGTCTAGTTGTATTGTTATTTTATTCACTGCCTCTAAATGGAGACACTTCCTTGTCTTTACTTACCAGATGTACACCTTTTTGAGACCTTCTTTCTTTATTTTTATTTTATTCTATTTTCTGTTTTTCTTTTACTAGACTGTTGCACTGGTCCAAGGTCCTTTTTTAGACATGGCCCAGGCCATTAAGGCAGTTGCAGAATATTAGCAGTTGTAACAGATTAAACACTTAATACATGTTCCCAAAGAGCACTGGACATTGTAACATACATAGCAAGCACAGAAGTATATGGAGAAAGATCGGTCCAGTAATGCAAGACTATACACTGACAGAAGTGTAAAACAATGCATGGAGCACCACAACTACACCTTGAAATTGAGAGAAAGGTAAACTTGTTAAGCCCAATCTTAACAGCACATGGGGGTGCTTAAACAAACCTTAACAACTCCCAGTCTCTGTTAAGATTGGGTTTCGTACCAGGGATTGAAAGCAGTCAATATCAGCTGGTGAAAAACTGTGGCAGAAGACAACATACCTTTTAGAAGCTGTTATAATTTCACTCTGCCACATTTATAAATAGAAAGTGTGGTATAATGGAGTGTCTAGCAGCTTTTAAAGTCATTAATTCTAACACTCCATTTCTGCTTGCTGCCCATACCTATCAACTGTCTCAGATTTTACAGAGCATCCCTAATTTTCCCTCATATTTTTGCCCTGTCCATCTATATTTTATTTCTGGTAAATTGCATAGGATTTAGTCAGCCAATGTCAGATATTAAGAGTTAAATTCTTCTTCTTGGTCCGACAATTCTCAATTAAGCAAAACCTGTTGTTCTGTGATTTTTTTGAATCAGTTAGTGAAATATTTAAAAGTAGTCCCTGATTTTGATACTTTGTACCCTTATTATTTTTAGATTTGTCCAGTATTCTTCTTGTAATATTTTCTACTGGCAGCATTCACTAAGGGCTTTACCAGCTTTCAAAGCCAGTAAAACATTCTGTGCTCCTACACTTTGTTTTTTTTTTTCCTGTTACTGGTATTGCGTAGAGTATGTAAAGCTCTTCTACAAGCACTACTAAGAATAATGATCAGGCCTCACTAGCCGTAACCATTTATCACGTTTTGTAGCGTAATCACCACGCTCCATGGACTACAAAGAATTTTACAGCTGTAGTTATAAAAAGAGTTTGACATATGCTAATGAATCTTTAGTTATCCGTAAGTAACTAATTTATATATATAAAACACTGTAAGAAACTTCTCTGTGTGGAAGATTTTCAGTCCATATACCTCTATTTAATCACTGTATATTAATCAGATCAGACAACAGTAGTAGAAGTAGCGGCCTTAAACTCATCTTATGTCCAAAAATAAATAATAAAAAATATATAATTGTACAGAATTACTAAGTATTCAAAAGTAATCCATGCAAGGCAGGCAGTCTGTTTCCAGTCAAAAATCTTTTATTAAGTACACAGACAAGTGATCCAAGTAAAACAAAAATCGAGTAATAGTTTTCTCACAAGCTTTCCTCACAAGCTTTATAAATATATATATATATACTTTTTATCAGGCAAGGGAGTGGTTTATTGTGTTGTAAAGCAAAGTGTTATTGGTACACATGTTAAATTCACATCCCTTCCCCCATCAGTGTGACATTCGAGCTGGTCCTGCCCTACTTGGTAGCTGTCATAATAATATAACCCTTATGTACTTTAAATAAAATTTATAATAATGCAGTACCTTTTATTTAACCAGATTATTAAGTAGATTAAGTCTGTGATTTTATCCAAGACAATATACTGCATGGCTGGAAATATATCAACCTTAGTCCATTTGGCAATCAAAAAATATATTAAATATATACATGTACACTTTGCATATAAAAAATCAGTTGTAAAAATCATATTCTATTTTCATAAAAAGTATATATATTTAGAAAGCTTGTAAGGAAACTATTGCTCTATTTTTGTTTTACTTGGATCGCTTGTCTGTGTACTTAATAAAGGATTTTCGACTGGAAACAGACTGCCTGCCTTGCTTGGATTACTTTTGAATACTTAGTGATTCTGTACAATTATATATTTTTTATTATTGTTTTATTTTTTTTTTTACTTAAGACGAGTTTAAGTTCGCTACTTCTACTACTATTGTCTGATCTGATTAATATACAGTAATTAACTAGAGATATATGGACTGAAAATCTTCCACACACAAAAGTTTCTTACACTGTTTTGTTTTTGGACCCACTATGCTTGTTTAGTGGGTTGTTTTGAGACTTCAGGGATACCACGGAGATTGCTTTTTTAAATTTATATATATATATTCATACATATATAAAGTTCACTATCACCTGATATCACATCAGTGTTTTATGTTGGGATAGACGAAGCTAATGAGTGGGAGGGACTCCTTGTATATCTTATCTTGGTTTACTACCATTAGTGTCACAGTAAAGGAAAAAAAATGTAATAGTAACACAGATATTGTCTTGACCAGTGGTGTAGAAAAGCTTTGGCTACTATTTATCTACTGTCCAAGGAATTTCTTATACTTCCTGATTTTCATAAAACCATTCTATTCAAAATGAAATATTCTTAACTACCTTCATTCCTTATTACACATTTCAAGTCAAAAACAATAATTCCCTACATATTGCAGTAATATCTTCACTGTCTAGTCTTGGACTGTTTTAATTCATCCACAACTATGTTATTCATGTAGCAGTACAATAAAAATCTTGAATTTACTGCCATAGCATGGTCATTTATTTTCACACCATGAGAACCTGAAGTTTTAATGTGCTTTCTTATGCTCTCTTGTCACAAACTTTTGGTTTGTAGCTAAGCAATCATGTCACACAAAGTAATGCATTAGTTACAAAAACAACTTTCAGATATTGTTTTAACTATTTCTATCTCCTTGGTTTGTGAAATATCATACCAAAAACACATCACTGAAAAAATATGTAAAACACAATTTAAAAGACAGATTTATAGACAGATATTTACACTTAAAAATTAATGTATAACTTTGAGATGTTTAATCCTTCGAATATCGTCCATTTTAATAAAAGCTGACAGCAAGCTTACAACTGTTTTTGGCTGTTTGATCCCTCTATATAAAGAGCTGTATCTCCAAAATGGTCTGGCATATTCTCATTACATTTCAGGGAATAAAGTTATGACAAATGCCTGAGAAATATTCTAATATTTGGCTTGTAGTTTCAAAGAAAAAGGATTAGTAGCATTTTAAATGGGTGCATTATGAATGGTTGTGTTTGGTGTAATTAGCACCTGATCATTTAACCTCAGTACATCTCAAACTTTGGGAGAGTGACAGGACACTTCAAAGGTCGAAGGCAAGCCGGTGCACCCCAAACTATTATCTTTATCTATATCTGTCTTATTTATATTATTATTATTACACACACACACACACACACACACACACACACACACACACACACATATATGCATGCATATGTACACACTCACACATGCAGAGGGAGAAAGTAAAGAAAATGCAGTATTCAACTTCTCTCTGTTCTCCACCATGACAAGATGCCCGAGATCTTCCAGGTTCAATTTTCTGAACCCTGTCCAGTTAGGATGCAGCAAAGAATACAGCTTTCATCTTAAAGTCTATGAGGAACATACTTTATGAAATTTTATGCCACAACATTTAAAAAGAATGACATTTTCATTTTATTACAGAACAACTACATTATTTTTGGCCTGAAGCCACAGTAATACTCTTCCTGGGATTCATACAAGTTTTTTTCTGACAGTACTAATTGCCCAGTGCAGGTTGGTCAGTTAGCATGACAGAGAGAAATTTCAGTTCAGAGCTATGGTACTTTTGCATAAAATGCTATGCTGTATGTCAGTCCTCTTTGGCAGTTCATATTTTGACACTCCTGTACAAAAATGCCACCCAAGACTGACATTCTACCTTTAGGGCTTCAGTTATCAAAAAGGACTAAGGCTTTGACTTGTTAATGAGTTGCTTCTTGTGTACAGAATTTGAATATTTTTATCTTAATTTGCCTACTGTGTGATCTTGAGCAAGTAACTTAACAAGACAATGCTTTGGGGCAATTGGGAATTTGGATTAGGCTTCTTAATGGTCTCTATGACTACATGCCTAGTGACTAAGTATGAACTTATGAATGTATAAGGACTTAAGTGCAGCTACGTGCCTGGCCAAATTGCCATTCTCAGTGAAGGGTATTTTGGTGTGGCCATCATTCCAGTAACAGAAAAGTTTCTTATTGTGTAAAACTGCTTTTTTTATTTTTATGTCTGATGCTTTGCCAACTCAAACAGGTATATGCTGGATATTCCTCATAAATGAAAGTCAAATAACTATCCGTAATGGGATACCCCATACTCTCTTGACACTGGCTCTGACAGATTACATCAATGATTATTTGCTTTTATTTATTCAGTGACTTCCTACCCCTCTGTTGTTTAACTGAGAGGAAGTGAAAGAAATTCTAGCCACTTTAGTGTATGTTAGCTTATTTCATTTCCAGCCGAGAAACGAACGGGAGAACCTCTTGCTGTGAGGTAACAACGCTACCGCTGCACCACCGCGGCAGTCTAAATAGAGATATAGATAGATAATTCAGGCCCACATTCAAATGTTAATTTATTAATGTGTTCACTTCTTTATTAGTAGTGTGTGTGTGTGTGTGTGTGTGTGTGTGTGTGTGTGTGTGTGTGTGTGTGTGTTAACCCTACCCTTGTCTCTAGGTTCAACCCCACACATTAGGATACTAAAACACTTTCCCTGACTGTACCACTTATACAGACAAATTATGTCTGCATGTTAGAGGCTTTGGGAGGGTAGGTTAACAGATGGAAAATTGTTACTCTTTTTTTATGTCTATTGTTAATTTATGAATAAAGCGATTCAATGAACTGTAAGGTCACAAAAGATATATTTGTATATATTTTATATATATATATATATATATATATATAGGTTACATATTACGCTGTCACAGATGCAGGTTGTCAAATGCATCTTTGTTGAACAGTAAAGCGCGAAAAGGCAAAATAGCGAAGTAGCTGTTTAGCGAATTCTTTCCCTGGGAAAGAATTTGTTTGGCCACTTTCCCTACTTTGCCTTTTGGCACTGTAATGCAATCTCCGAGTTGGTATATTTAAGTAAGGGGTGTGGGGGTGAAGCCCCCCACATTAAGTAATGTTTTACTGTAGTTTTTTTATTTTGGAACAGCGATTTTATTCCATTGGAAAATAATCGCTGTTCTAAAGTTTCGACGTTGTAAGCTTTCTATTACATGGGATCGATTGTCTGTCGTTCGCTATTCTGAGCGTGCAATATGATAATATATATATATATATATATATATATATATATATATATATATATATATATACATATATATATATATATATATATATATGTATATTTATATATACACATACTGTACATATATATATATATATATATATATATATATATATATATATATATAAAGAGAGAGAGGTGTTTGTGTGTGTGTGTGTGTGTGTGTGTGTGTGTGTGTGTGTGTGTGTGTGTGTGTGTGTGTGTTTGTGTACAGACAAAGAGGAAGACAGGCTGGAACAGTCTTTCCTCAGTAGTGTCTCTTCACATTCACATTTTTCCTTCACAAAAACATGCACTCAAGTCAGGAATGGCTTTCAGAGCAATGCCTTGCCACTGTGAATCACTGACTGCACTCCAGTTCTCATTGTGTATTTTGACAGGAATAGACAAGTGAGTTATCAGCTTCCTGGCTGTCAGCTTTGTGGCCTACACCCAACAGAAACAAAATGTACAACATCTTACTGATGTTGGCATAACTGTCAAATTACTGAGGTGCATTGCCAGACGAATACCCTTTACAAGAAAATTCATGTTCCTTGTGCAAAACATCACAGTTTGATTTCATCTGTAATCCCTTATCCAGTTGTAAGGACTCACTTTTCCAGAAAAATACCCTCTTATGGTATGTTCAGAGGAGGAACAGTTGAAAAGTCTTTGAGGCATACGGCAAAACTATTTTTTGTGCGCATGCTCCTTTTATTATTGTGCATTTGTGTAGAAGAACAACAGCTAGCATTATTTTTACAATACATCAATAGTAGCAGTAATTTTTTCAAATTTATCTCCTCTAGCAGTCACGAAGGTGTGGCTTATTTAGACACATTTGTGTCAAAAACAGGGGATGAGTTTAAATCCAAAATTTATAGAAAGAACACTTTTTCGAATAGTTATTTGGAATATTCTAGCTACCATCCGAAGAAACAATTCACGAATATATATGGTATGAGGACATGTTGGATGAGGTGAAATTTATTACGTCCTTATTTAAGGAAAGAGGCTATGATGTTAGAGTTATGGAAAATGTAAGTAATTATGTTGTGAGGAAATGGGGTAACCAGTACAAGCCTTTGTTGGGTGAAAAATATAGGACAGCTATTGTTTCGACTGTGGATACATTGCATGATATGAAGTCTGAAACTTGCATTTTTGGTAAATCTTGCATTTTGGAATTTGGCATATATTCAGGTAAAGTTAAGATTTTAATGAACAACTGGCATATAATATCTGCTGATCAAGATATAGCACCCACATTAGGTGAATGCCCAAGGTTTGTTTATAAGGTAGGGGCCAACATAAAATCTATTTTAGAGAAGGGTATATTTATTAAGAAGACAGAATACATGAAAACTGCAAAATGTGGGGCATGTAAACAATGTCACACTATATTTCAGGGAGACAGTGTGAAATTGGATAATTACAAACACACTAGAATTAAATTCTGTGGGGGCAACTGTACAACTAAAATGGTGGTGTATATTGCCATCTGTAGAACATGTTCAGGATTCTATGTAGGTAAGACTCAAAGGAGTTTAAATAAACATATATACTCTCACCTTTATAGCATCAGAAGGAAGGATGAAAAAAATGCTTTGTATAAACATATTAAACAATATGGTGACAAACATTATTTTAATTTTGGTATAGTGGACATTGTGCACACCAATAAAAGGGGGTGACTTCAATAATTTATTATTATATAAAGAATTTTGGTGGCAAATATATACGGATGCTTCCACTATACCAGGTTTAAATGAGACTGTATCTGTCAAACCACTATTGGTCTTAAAATGAACTATCTATTAGGTATATTGTTATATGTTTTTAAACATGTTTTGATATGATCTAAATGTAAATGTTTTTGTTAAAATTTTTTCAGTTTTTTAACTTGTTCACTTTATCAACACATATTATATGTAACATTGCTTTTAGAAATAATATGAATATTATTTAATATTTTATGAATAGAGAACAATGGTCAAAGATGTGTGTATAGCTTTAAAGTTTCAAACTGAATTTTGGCACCAAAAATGTTATTTACACAACTGTGATGCAAGCTATGGTGTTCTGAGGAAGCTTGTTTTATTCAAGTGAAAGCGCTTAACCATTCTTTGTTTGTTGGCATTACAATAAACTTTTGTTCACTTCTACTTGGTTTCATTGAAGGTGTTGTGGACTGTTATGAGCGTTGAATAGAGGTGAATTCCCAAGACACAGAGACAGAATTTTGCACACAGTGCATTTGCTGCTTTTTCTTTTCTAGTTGAACTTTTATGGTTGCTGCACTGTTTGCTTCAGTTGAGTTCTGAGTTGGGTCTCATGGAGTCTGATTGGGAAACCTCATTGGATTCATTACACAGTTCTGTACACCAGGATTTTCAGTCGGTGAAAGCTGAATTGACTGCACACCAGGATTATCAGTCGGTGAAAGCTGAATTGACTGAACTGAGGGGAGAGGTAAGCAAGCTTACTACCCTACTTAATCAAGTAAGCAGCTCCTTCTTAGATATTTACAAAGGGAAAAATAACTGCCACAGTTCAGAGGTAGAACATAGCCGTGACAACAAGAACTGTATTACTGATACTGGTCGAGTGAATACTAACTGTGAAGAAGATGTTTTAAGACTGTCTAATTTGTTGACATATTCAACAACCATTGCTAATGGACAGGGGTCCTGTAAAAGTACTGTTATGGCAAACACTGGGAGTACAAACATTATTTCTTTGGATATACCTCCTGTTTCTTTAGCAGGCTCTCAAAGGAGTAGTAGTAAAATTGGTACTCCTGACTTCACATTTGATTTCTCATTTGGTGATGTTAATGAAGAAGCTTATCGTATAGGCACTAAGCCTAAAAGAATGAAGTCACATTTCACTTATGGTACTACAGCAAAGGGTTTGGATACAGATGGTACTACAGCAAAGGGTATAGACACTAATATTGACACTGTTGACAATGGTATGATGGACAATATTGATGTTAGTAGGCACAGCAAAAGTAAACATTTGAAACATGTAAATTCAGATCTGTTTAAAACATTTATTGAAAATAAATTTTATTTTGATACTGACCCGACTGTAGAGATCAGTGACAAAAGACACACTTCAAAGGAGAAGCCTAAAGGCACCTTAAAGGATTTCATATATGATTTGGGTAAAAAGTTGGTTCTAATTAATAGTATTAAACTGGACAATGCCTATCTTTCCAGATATATAGAGTTAAAGGTAGTCCTGATGGGACTTAGATTTTTTAAATTACCTATGGGTGTGAATATTACTGAAAATGTTAAGTCAGATTTTAATAGTTTATTTGACCAATGTGGTTTTAAGTATATGTCTGTGTTGATGAAATTTAATGACGAGAAGCTGGTTTATTTAATTAAGGAGGTGGAAGAATTAAACACTTTGATTAAAAATGACTTACTTTTTTCTCAGTGGGAGAATTTGTACATCAAACAATTCTCCTATGCTGAATCTAATATTTCAAAAATATATGAACGTAAGATGAAAAAACTATAAAGGGACTTGGACCAATATAAAAGAGGTACAGCATATTTATGGGAAAAAGATCATAGTAAGTACCCTAAGTATGTGAGGGGGGATCAAAAGACAGGAATTGTAAATACATACAAACAATCTAGTTCTTTTTTTTTCAAAACAGGTTTATTGTTTTAACATATAAGAGAAATATCATAACAATTTTATACAAGTAATTAAAAATAGGTATTATTATAATATTCAACAAAACAACAAAAGTATTTACAAAGACATCCACTACAATCAGATCAATTAATTAAACTAAAATACCATGCTATTGAAATTAAAATTTTTTTAACAAATTTTGTAAATTATCCCATACAATAAAATAAGATGTTTTTCTATTTGTTCTAGTCCTAATTGCGTTTATTTCCATATCGCACACTATATTCATAACATTTTTAAATTCATTGAACGAAGGAGGTGTATCTGAAATCCAATTTCTAGTTATTATTTTCCTAGCCACTGCTAGAATAGACCATAACAAGGGAAGCTTAACCTTTTTAACACTTTGAGGTACAGGTGTGTTGAATAATATAAGAGATTTAGAAATAATGAAATTATCTGTAAAAGAGCCTGCAAAAATTCATTAATTGACTTCCAGTATTCTTTCAATTTTATACAGTCATAAAACATATGAGCCCAGTCAGCATTAATTTCTACATTACATCTCTTACATAGATTATCTTTATTATTTATTTTATTCATCATCAAAGGTGTATAAAAGATCTATGTAAAATTTCCATGTATAAAGTCTCCAGACAATGGAAGACGTAGTTCTATAAGCAGATTCCAATATATATTGTTTATCTTGTTGATTTGGTGGGTCCCATTAATAGAAGTGAAATAATTCCAGTATGAATCTACACTGTAAAAGTTTCTTGTCTGATAACTTTATGTATGTATGAAAGTTTACCTTTATCAGAAACTTTATGTTGTAAATTTAATATCAAGTAATCAATCAGTGTTGGAATAGATTCTTTAACAGTTATAGACATTAAATCTATTTCATTAATGAGATGTTGTCTAAAGGTCTGAACCTCTAACCAGCAAGTTTCTCTTAGATCAAATTCTTGTTTTAAGAAATCTAGATTTTTAACTTTATTATCAGATATCAACTGATACCAGTACTTTAGATCATTATCTATAGCTAAATGAGTTCCTTCAGAAGTAGATGACAAAAGCATACCCTGAGTATACATTATAGGAAATACAATAAAATTCCATTCCCTATACTTAGGGTGCATGAATATAAAGTTACGATAACTAATAATAATATTTAATGGGTAACAAACCATATGTTTAGGTGTAATAGGTGAAGTACAAAATTCCTTTAGTAACCATAACATGGAGTTATTTACAATCATATTTTTATGTGTTAAGGAGATTTTCATGAAGTGTATACTAATTAGCTCCCAATAATCTTTCCATTTTGTGACATATGACTGATCTATTAATAAAGTAATAACTTTTACAATAGAAGAGATAGTATATAAATTCAAGTCTGGAAAAGAAATACCGCCTTGAGACCAGCTATTAGTATGTTTCTTTAATGCAATCCTAGGTCTATTAGGTGCCCATAAGAAATTTAACATTAGTGTGTTCAGTTTCTTGATAATTATTTTTGTAGGTGGAAGTATTATTGATTGTATTAAGTATAAAATCTTGGGAATATTATCATTTTAATAATTGTAAGTCTCTCCTCCATAGTAAAAACATATTATTCCAGGTATTAAAAGATTTTGTATATTAAGAAAACAGGTATTATAATTATTATATATAATAGATTTAATATCTTTAGATAGTATTATACCTAAATAAGTTATCTGACCTGAATTAGGTACATATTTAGTAAAATCACTAATGAGAATATTTTTCGTGTATATATAGGTAGTATTTTAGTTTTTCTTCATTGAATATTAAACCAGAAATACTTTTAAAATTCATCATGTTATCAAATAGAGACTGTATAGAAGAATTAGATCCTGCTGATGTAATTAGAACATCATCTGCAAAAGTTGAATTTTGGATGTTGTATTTTCATCTATTTCAAAACCCTCTATGTCAGTACTGTTTCTGATCAAATTAGCCCAAGGCTCCATTACTAAAGTGAATAATAGTGGAGAAAGTGGACATCCTTGTTTTGTACCTTTAAGAATGGGTATTTTTGTGAAACATATGTTCCTACCTTAATATAAGCCAACGTTCCTTTGTATAAATGTTCAATTAGATTTACAAATGCATCCGAGAAGTTTGTGCACTTCATTAAGGTAAACAGATAGTCCCAACTTACTGAATCAAATGCTGAACTTATATCAAGACTAATAAGTGTTAAATCTTTCTTTTTCCTATTTGCAAAATCTATTAATGTTAAAGTTCTTCTTATATTATCAAAAGTATTTCTATTTACAATGAAGCCTGTCTGATCTATATCTATAATGCCGGGAATGATTGTCTTCAATCTATCAGCAAAGATATTCATAAACATTTTATAATCAACATTAAGTAATGAGATGGGCGATTAGAAGAACATCTAGTTGGATCTTTATTAGGTTTTAAAATTGGAGAAATAAATGTATATTGCCAAGATGGGGGGTTATTAACTCAGTTTGGGCCAAAATAAAAACCTTATGTATTAATGAATATGTATTTTAGAAAGGATTTTATATATCTCTGGTATAATACCATCATTACCCGGTGCTTTGTTTGATTTAAGCTTATTTATTTGTGTAATAACTTCTGTATATGAAATACTCTTGTCCAATAGTTTAATCTGTTGTTTATTAAGCTTTTTATTCATATTTGTGGTTATAAACTCCTTTATTTTATCTTTAGGTTCCATGTTAATATTATTATGGTTAATTTTGTGAAAGTGATTTCTAAATTCATCTAGTATTTCTGGTATACTAGAAACATTATTCTTTTTCCTTAGAGAAAAGATTTCTTTGATATGGTTTTGTTTATTCAACCTTTTTGTTTTATTTTTAAGTCTATGTAAGTATTTGGGGCTTATTGAATAAGACAAAAACTTGTATTTCTCTAAAGTTATTCTAACTTTATGAGTTAAAATTTCTTTGTATTTCTCATTTAGTTTGTTTATTTCTTCAATAACTTTCTTGTCCATACTATTTTCTTTATTATTATGTTTATAAGAGTCTAATTTACTTTGAATATCTAACAATTCCTTATTCCAAGATTTCCTTTTATTATTATACCATCTGATACTTTGTCCATATAGATATGATTTTAAGGCATCCCAAACATAAACAATGGAGACTTCAGGAGTGTTATTTATGTCTAAAAATGTTTTACTTCTGAAAGTATATATTCTTTATAGTCTTTAGTTGAGTTAAGTATGCTGGTATCCTTTTGATCTGAACATTATGAGTATTTTTATCATGAATTCAAAACAATTGAATTATGATCAGATATAGGACATGAAATGATTTTGGAATTAATTAAATCTGTTACCATCTGGTTAGAAATAAAGACCCTATCTATTTTGAATAAGTTTTGTATCTGTTAGAAAAAAGGTGTATGGTAATGATTTTGAATCTATCTGATTATTAATATCATTCAAATGATAAGAATTAGCAAAATCCTTTAAATGTTTTGCTTTAGATGTAATTCTTCTCTTCCTATAGTGGTAGTATCACTTTCATGTAGTATACAATTAAAGTCACCAGCTAAAATAATATCTCCTATAGAGAATGATATGATCTTATCAAGATGATGTTTCACTGTATTAATACCAATTCCAGGTATCCAATATACATTAATTAAAGTGTAAGTCTTCCCATTAATTTGTATTGTAACCATACAAAACATTCCTTTGTCATCCTGATACGACTTAATGGTTTTAGGAATGGGCATACTTTTATTCCATAAAATAGCCACTCCTCTTTTTTTCTGAGTGTGCTCTGAACTAACCAATACTGTATATTTATTTGTGGCTAGTTTATCAATATCTTTTTTCAAGAGATGGGTTTCTTGTAGGAAGACTAAGTTGGCCTTATGTAAATTAATGTGTCTTATTAGGCTTGCCCTTTTACATGGATTATTTAATCCATTAATGTTTAAAGAAATTCCTTTTAAAGATGTCATTTGGCATTTTTAAAACTTAAGAATCTTATGATCAAAATAACAAGATAAGTAATGTTACATCTCCTCCTTTAGGTGTACCTTTAAATATAGCTGTATTTATTGAATCTCTTATGGATTCAATTTTGTTTGTAGTGACAATGAATGTACAAAATATATTGTGGATGTCAAAACTATATACAAATAACAATGAACAAGTGAAAATAATGTAAGGATTAAACCTTGTATCCAGCCTGGAGTTATAACCAACTTAGAGTAGTATTTACCACTCAAGTTAACCCCTACCCTAAGCAGCAGTCGTCAGCTACCACCTTATCAATTTAATACTAGTTATATTTAACTGAAGTTAACAGTTTTCAATTCAATTATCTAGCAAGACAAGACTACACATTTGGTAAAACAGCATCATATAAACTAAAATAAACCCTTTTTAAAACTGTTCATACTACTATATACATCCATGTAATATAAAACACTTGTATTCAAATAGCATTCAAATAATCTTGATGTTAGAAATCAAGAAGAGAGAAAAATAAGTTCTAACATTCATTTAAATCAAAAACTTTGGCTAATATGATTCAGACATTACATATATTAGGATGCATCTATTTTCTGTCATGTAAATACAGTTAACAGCTTCCAAAAACCTTGAATTGCTTGTATATGAGCATTTACTCAAACTCATTATTGCCAATAGAATAAAATATTGTATTCATAGAAATTGTTATAAATCATACTTCATAGTTAAGCAGATTCTCAGAAACATTTATATACATATCTACATACACACACATACACACACACACACACACACATATATATATATATATATATATATATGCATACATACACATACACACACATACACATAAACATATATATATATATATATATATATATATATATATATATGTACACATGCATACACACACACGTACACACAAATACACACACACACACACACACACATACACACAAACACACACACACACACACACACACACACACACACACACACACACACACACATACACACACACACACACACACATACATATATATATATATATATATATATATATATATATATATATATCTGATCTCACTGAGTTGTATCTTTACTGAGCACCATCTTACATTGCTGTCCCTTCAATAAATCTGTCTGCTTTATACAAAATTATGCACAGCAAACACATTTTAGTAACCAGATTTTACAAACATGCTATACTACTGCTTTAAAATATATCACATGACAATTTCTTCCAGTATAGAGTAATAAAATTATCTATGCTTGTCAATCAGATGAATTAAATGAGTTATAGTAATGTATATGTTTGGGACATAGGTTTTTAACACATATTATTAATCTGCTATTCCTGTATCTGTGATGTGTCAGTGTGATATCTAGGTCAAAGGTGAGACCAGCTGCTTTCAGCTTCTCTGTGAGAATTCTGAGAGTTGAAGCTTTTGAAGTAGCTCATGGACACTGTGCATGAGACAGCCCACATTCCAGATTGTCTCTCTTAACATTTTGGCGGAAACTTATTAAAACTAGTGACAAACATTCATTTAGCAGTGTAAATGCATCTAAACATGACAAAACCTTCACAATGCCTTCTACAGGTTATTACAGACTCTATGTAAGTGAAATCAAGCCCAAAATTATTAATAAGTAACAAAACTCAACATTTTTGTCCCAACTCAACTCCTATGCGAATCTTATTTACTGTGTCTATATGATCAAAAGTATTTCTATATATTAATAAAGAAAAGAAAAGAGAGTAGAAAGTAAAAGGGTGTAAGGCAGAAATAAAAAAAATGTAAGAGAAAGCTATAAGAAGTATATACAATAGAATATTACTTACTGTTTATATTAATAGAGTTAAAAATAAAACATATTATTTACTATTATTTAGTTCTAATTATTATTAGTTAAAGCATGACAGATTATTTACAAACAAGCATAAGCAGTGTAATCAAGAAAGTATAATTAGGTAGTGTCATTCCTGTATCTGTGATGTGTCAGTGTGATATCTAGGTCAAAGGTGACACTAGCTGCTTTCAGCTTCTCTGTGAGAATTCTGAGAGTTGAAGCTTTTGAAGTAGCTCATGGACACTGTGCATGAGACAGCCCACATCCCAGATTGTCTCTCTTAACATTTTGGCGGGAAACTTATTAAAAACTAGTGACAAACATTTATTTAGCAGTGTAAATGCATCTAAACATGACAAAACCTTCACAATGCATTCTACAGGTTATTGCAGACTCTATGTAAGTGAAATCAAGCCCAAAATTATTAATAAGTAACAAAACTCAACATTTTTGTCCCAACTCAACTCCTATGCAAATCTTATTATTTACTGTGTCTATATGATCAAAAGCATTTCTATATATTAATAAAGAAAAGAAAAGAAAGTAGAAAGTAAAAGGGT
Organism: Protopterus annectens; assembly: GCF_019279795.1. Classification (NCBI taxonomy): domain Eukaryota; kingdom Metazoa; phylum Chordata; order Ceratodontiformes; family Protopteridae; genus Protopterus; species Protopterus annectens. The sequence goes on along the minus strand of NC_056748.1, from coordinate 879,237,397 downwards.
GTAAGGCAGAAATAAAAAAAAATGTAAGGGAAAGCTATAAGAAGTATATACAATAGAATGTTACTTACTGTTTATATTAATAGAGTTAAAAATAAAACATATTATTTACTATTATTTAGTTCTAATTATTATTAGTTAAAGCATGACAGATTATTTACAAACAAGCATAAGCAGTGTAATCAAGAAAGTATAATTAGGAATAGCATTTGAAGAACATATAAACTTTTAAAGGAAAAAATGTATCAAATTACTGACCTTATTTTTCCTCTTCAGAAAGAGAAACAAGTTAAATCACAGCTTGCCATTAAATCTCCAGATATGTTGACTAGTTATGAAACAAAACATTTCTTTGCACACAGAGAATAACTTTGATTAAATCTTTTTCAAAATATTTGTTGCTTCTTGGAAATGCAGGAACTATATTTAAAAAGATTAATAATAAAATAAAATGATGAGAGAGAAAAAACATAGTACAAATCATTTGTTTTTTAGTCTCTTCTTCTTCTCTTAAGTCTTCCACGAAGTTTCAGTTGCCAGTCTCTTTAACGAAGGACTAGCCCATTCCATTTCTTCTATTTTTTCCAAAATCTTATTTTTTGATAAACAGTAAAGCAGAGTCTAAGTCATCGAAAATTTTAGGACCATCAGGAAGGAAGATTTTAAGCTTGGCAGGAAACAGAAGGTATGTTTTAAACTGTGCGTTTTTAAGCTCCCTTATTAGTTGCAGAAAAACTTTTCTTTTAGCTAATACCATGGAAGAATAGTCATTGTCAAAAGCACAGTTGTTTCATTAATCTTAACAGGAGCTTTAGCCCAAGCAGATTTAAGAACCATCTCTTTATCAAAGATGATAGAAATCTAACTATAACTGATCTAGGATAGTTTTTGTTAGAGTTAGTTTAGCTATAGATCTATGTGCTCTTCGATACCAAAAGAGAATGCTTCTGTTAATTCTAAAGTTTTAGAGGGCCATGTTGTTAATTAAAGAAGTAATATTGTTATCTTCAATATTGTCTGGCAGTCCAAAAATCCTAATGTTATTAGATCTATTTTCCAGGTCATCCAGCTTTGTTTGTAAATGTGTATTTTGTTTCAGCAGAAACTCAATGTTGATTTCCTCTTCTTGTATTCTATTTTCCATGTCATTCACAGCTTCTTCTATGCCTGTCATCTGGATCTTCTGTTGTTGCAGGTCCATATGTAACAAGTCTATTTGTTTTGTAGTTTTTCTATGAAAGTGTCTATTTTAGTATCCATTTTATCCATCTTAGCAGTAAGTTGCTGGACTATAATTATCAGAGACTGAAGTTCTTTCTTGATGCTGGAGTCTTGAGAATTTGTCTTACTGGAACTCATTTCAGACTGATAAACTGACAGGAAAATTTCCAAAGTAATTTCTGACAGGAATATTATTAAGATTTCCTTTCTTTTTTAGATATAGTTCAAGAACTATATAAAACAAACATATTTAGAAAGAAAATTACTTCAAAAATTAATTTTTTAAGTAATTAATTCCTGTCAATGTAATGAAATTGGTGGAGCTGAAGCAATCTGCTGCTATCCTGTGTTCATCCTTGGCCACGCCCCCCAAACAATCTAGTTCTGATGGAAATGCTAACTCTGATTTTTTATATGGAGAACACAAGGGGAGGGAGAGAAAGTGGACGAGGGGTTACAGAAGAGATTCTCACTACCATCCATATCCAAGGACCCCACGTTAAATTCTGGTTCAGTTGTTACTGAGGCAATAGGTGAGTCCAGTAATAATAATGTAGGCATCCTACAGGATGGTGGTACTTACACCTATAGGAACTTTAATATATACAACTATACTAACTATATTTTAAATACTGGACACTTTTACTATCTAAGGGGATTGAATTTATTCCCACTAAGAGATTCAATCTAGTGGACTGTATTTGTGAAATAAAAAGATATGTGAGAAAGCTTAACCTGGCTATTTTATTTAAAGATAAAAAACAGTGGGTGACGCTTCTCATGCCGAGCCTTTCATTCCAGTAGTCAAAAAGAAAAGTACATATATACCCCCCATGCACCCCACCATTTCTATCTTTGATAAAGTAGTGACTAAACAGATTTACAAGTTGGATAGACAAATCGATGGACATCAGATCAGTTCCAATTTAACAAAAGAAGAGAGCAGGGTACTACAGGAATTAAGATGTGCTAGTAACATCAGAATCATGGAACCAGATAAGGGGGGGGGGGGCGCAGTCATCTATGATAGTTTTTTATACACTTGTAAGATACATGAAATACTACACAATTCTGGAAATTATTCTATGTTGTCCTTGAATGAGATCAACGTAGGGTATAGAAAAATAGACACATGTATTGAAGAATACTTACTAGATAACAGGATCAGTAATGACATCTATACTTATATTAAGGTTGAACATCCTGTATTAGCTTCTATAGTGGGTATTCCTAAAATTCACAAGAATATAGATGAACCGCCCTTTAGACCCATTATATCAGGGAGTAGGTCTAAGACGTTTAATATAGGTAAGGTTATTGATACCTATTTGAAACATATACACGACACTATTCCACATATAGCAAAGTACTCATGGGATTTTCTGAAACAGTATCCTATTTACCTATCCAGTTCAGATCTGATATTTGTGACTATTGATGTCATAGATTTATTTTCTTGTAAACCAAAAGAAGATGGTCTATCAGCTTTTGCTACGAGTATAAGAAAACATACAGATATCCAATGGGACACCATCTGTCTTCTTATGGATATGTTGTCCCTGGTTCTCGAACATAATTACATTATATTTGAGGGAGAATATTACAAGCAGACCAAAGGCGTAGCTATGGGAGCAGCTTGTGCTCCCATATACGCCAACTTGGTCATGCTTGAATGGGAAGAGAGGACTATTTTAGATAGTCACTTTATGACATACATAAATACATAAAATATTACGTCAGATACCTTGATGACATATATTTGATTTGGGATGGTGGAGAACAACAGCTAGCATTATTTTTACAATACATCAATAGTAGCAGTAATTTTTTAAAATTTACCTCCTCTAGCAGTCACGAAGGTGTGGCTTATTTAGACACATTTGTGTCAAAAACAGGGGATGAGTTTAAATCCAAAATTTATAGAAAGAACACTTTTTCGAATAGTTATTTGGAATATTCTAGCTACCATCCGAAGAAACAATTCACAAATATATATAAGGGTCAGCTTATTAGAGCAGTTAGGATGACCTCACGGTATGAGGACATGTTGGATGAGGTGAAATTTATTACGTCCTTATTTAAGGACAGAGGTTATGACATTAGAGTTATGGAAAATGTAAGTAATTATGTTGTGAGGAAATGGGGTAACCAGTACAAGCCTTTGTTGGGTGAAAAATATAGGACAGCTATTGTTTCGACTGTGGATACATTGCATGATATGAAGTCTGAAACTTCCATTTTTGGTAAATCTTGCATTTTGGAATTTGGCATATATTCAGGTAAAGTTAAGAAGATTTTAATGAACAACTGGCATATAATATCTGCTGATCAAGATATAGCACCCACATTAGGTGAATGCCCAAGGTTTGTTTATAAGGTAGGGGCCAACATAAAATCTATTTTAGAGAAGGGCATCTTTATTAAGAAGACAGAATACATGAAAACTGCAAAATGTGGGGCATGTAAACAATGTCA